>NW_006921962.1:1040639-1054447 GCF_000298275.1 Orycteropus afer afer
TTTTTTTTTTTTTTTTCCTTCAGTTCTTTCAGCTTGAGAAATGCCCAGCCTGTTCTTCCCTTTTGGTTTTCTAACTCCAGGTCTTTGAACATTTCATTATAGTAATTGGCTTTATCTGCTTGAGCTGTTCTTTGAAATCTTCTGTTCAGCTCTTTTATCTGTCATTTCTTCCATTTGTTTTAGCTACTCTCCACTCAAGGGCAAGTTTCAGAGTCTCCTCTGACATACATTTTGATCTTTTCTTCCTTTCTTGTTCTTTTAATGACTTCTTGCTTTCTTCACAGATGATGTTCTTGATGTCATCCCACAATTCCTCTGGTTTTCATTCATTGGTTTTCAGTACATTAAATCCAATCTTTAGGTAGTCTCTAAATTCAGGAGGGATATTATCAAGGTCATATTGGCTCTCATGGGCTTCTTTTAATTGTCTTCAACTTCAACTTACACATGCATGTGAGCAGTTAATGGTCTGCTGCACTATCACCTACAGGCCTCATTTTGACCAAAGATAATGAGCTCCTCTATTGCCTCTTCCCACAGATGTAGTCATTCTGATTCCTATGTATTCCATCTGGTGAAGTCCATGTGTATAATCTTTGGTTATGTTGTTGAAATGAATATTGTTGCAATGAATAAGTAGTTGTTCTTGCAAAATTCTATCATGAGATATCATGGATCTTGTGATATCATGAATATCATGGATCAAAGACTTAAATGTGAAACCTAAAACTATAAAGTTCCTCAAGAAAGAACTAGGGGCAAATTAAATGTCCCTAATATATGGCATAGGAGCTCTGGTGGTATAGTGCCTAAGGCATTTGACTGCTAACCAGAAGGGTAGTGGTTCAAACTCACCAGCCACTCTTCAGAAGGAAGACTGGGCAAGTATCTACTTCCATAGAGATACTGCCTCAGAAACCCAAGGAGGGATCGCTATGAGTTGAGACTGACTCAAAGGTAGTGAGTTTGGGGTTTTTGGTCATATATGGCATAAATAGACTGCCCAGCATAACCCAAAATGCACAAACAACAGAAGAGAAACTAGATGAATGGGACATTCTAAAAATTAAATTTTTATGTGCTTCCAAGGAATTCTTCAAAAGAGAACCTCCAGATTGGGAAGAAATATTTAGCAATGATGTATCTGACAAGGGACTTATCTCTAAAATTTATAGAATACTCCAACACCTCAACAACAAAATAACAAATAATCCAATTTAAAAATAGGCAGAAGACATGAATAGACACTTCACCAAAGGGGATATTCAGGTGGCCAACAAACACATGAAGAAATGTTCATGATCATTAGCCATTAGAGAGATGTAAATCAAAACAACAATGAGATATCATCTTGCCCCAGCATTAGTAGCAAAGTTCAACAAGACAGAAAATAACAAATGCTGGTGAGGATGTGGAGAGATTGGAACTCCCATACACTGATGGTGGGACTGCAAAATGATACAACCACTGTGGAAAGCTGTATGGCAATTCCTTTAAAAGTTGGAATTAGAAATATCATTTGACCCAGCAATTACACTAGGTATATATCCTAAAGAAGTGAGAGCCAGGGCAAGAATAGATATATGCACTCCCATGTTCATCGCAGCACTATTTACAATAAAAAAATTATGGAAACAACCTAGGTGCCTTTCAACCAAAGAATAGAAAACCAAACTATGGTACTTACACACAACAGATACTAAAGAATAAAGTAGAACCTGCAAAACACCGATAACATGGATGAACTCGTAGGACATTATGCTGAGTGAAATAGGTCAATCACAGAAGGACAACTATTGTATTAGTCCATTATCATAAAAAATCAAGGAAAGGATTATATATGGAAAGAAATTTTCTTTGTTGGTTGTCCAGAGGTGGGAGGGGAGGGGAGGGCACACTGTTAGACATGTAGATACAAGTTTTGATTTGGGTGAAGAGAAGGGCAATGTACCAAAAGTGAGTGATCAACATGGTGGCATTGAGGAAGAGGAAGACATAGAGAGGTACATGGGAAGTCCAGACAACAAAGATGAACTTTTTGCACATACAGAACTGCATTGTCAGTGAAAGCAAACATTGATCTACAGGTGGATAGATGAGAGGACAGGCTGTATGATTAGGTATATCTGTGCAGTGGAGAGTGTGCCCATGATCATGTATGTATAGGGTTGGCAGACAATGAAGTATATTTGTAAAGGGACAAGGTTGTAGTCACTTCTTGGCCACAACCAGCTACTCAGAGGGAGCAAGTAGTTGGGCCTGTGGGCTCGGGACCATGGTTGCAGAGGACATCAAGCTCAATTGGCATAACATACTACACAAAACGTTGTTCCACATACTACTTTGGTGAGTAGCAACTGGGATCTTAAAAGCTTGCAAGCAGCCATCTAGATACAACAATGGGATTCTCCTCATTCAGAGCAAAGAAGAATCATGAAAACCAAAGACACATGGAAACAATTAGTCCAAACGACTGGTACACCATGCAATCCTCAGCCTATATGACTATGAGACCAAAAGAACTAGATGGCACTTTTCTACCACTGTCAACAACTTGGAGTGGGATCTATGTAGAAGACCCTGGATAGAATGGGAAAACAATGTGGAACAAAACTCACAATCATTTAAAAAAAAAAAAAAAAAAAAGAGACCAAGTTTGCTGGTCTGATAGAGCCTGGTGGAACTTCTGAGACTATGGCCCCTACCTGCCCTTCAGGTCTGGAACGGAACCCACTCCTGTGGCTTCCAGCCAAACAAAAGACAGGCATATGTGCTGAATATTTACATTAGGTAGATATATTCCTTGGAGATATCAATCATGGAAGAATAGAAGGGCTGTGCATGCACAGGGAGACACCTTGGGGACAGGAGTGCATGGTAGGGAAAGACAAATGGAAGTAGTAGGTAACCATGGGCAGGAAATGGGAGGGGAATTGTATTGTGGGAAATTGCAGTCAATGTCATGAGACAAAGTGTATGTGAGCTGCTGTATGGAAAATGAGTTTACTCTCTAAATTTTCACCAAATCACAATAAAAATTAAAAAAAAAAAAAGGTGGGTTCTATGTCCCTCTTCTTGAATTGCAGCAGGCTGTCTGAATATTTTTACTGATAGAAAACTGTGAAAACAATTGCTGTATTAGTTTGCACATATACGCCTTAAGCATCTTAGAACACTAAATTGAAAATGGCTGAGCTGCCTGTAAAATGACCCACTACCCTGCGTTCACTGTGCTAAAAACAGCCATGTGCAGGAATTTCAGTCAAGAGTCCTAGCTTAGTCCAGCCTTCCAGGCATCCCTAGGCATGAGAGTAAAGCCATCTGGGACCCTATAGATTACCCTATTCACCACTGATACTGTCTGAGTTGTTCCAGTCATCAGTATCTAGAGCACAAGATTCTCTGGCTAATCTCTTCCCATTGCCTTTACCCATGAAATCAGGAGTTACAGTTGTTGTTTTAAGCCTCAAAGTTTTGGAGTAGTTCATGTGATACATAGCAATATATATCTGAAACACCTGCCATTAAACAACAACATAAAACTTTTTTAAAAGAATCTGCACAATTCTCAAAAAGAATTGTGCATGTAATTACATGAAAATACTGTCCTAGCTGGCATTTGAAACAGGTTTTTTTCCTTCCTGTATGCCTAACAATCATTTGTAACAGCATTTCCAAACACAGTCCAATCTCTTGACATTTTGTTCTCAGGAAATGTTTGCAGACTATTACATACATATTTCTTACATAATTTTAGGTTCCAGTTCTCATTTATTAGAGCAGGCTCTTAAAAACTAAATAGCAATGTCAGAGAATGAAATCCCAAAGTGAATCAGGGAGTAGGAGAAATAGAGAACTCAGAGAAGAGAAAAACTGTATGCTACTGCTGAAATTTCATTAAAATCTTTTCTACAAGAAGAATATATAATATTCAAAGGCTGTTTGTTCGATTAATGCTTGTTAAATATATTCTACTCACTGAACAACACTTTTTTGGGGAAAGGGAATGTTTTAAGGTTGCAAAGACACCAAATAGAAATAGCAGCATGTGTCAACATTCAAAAGTTAGATCAGGGGATGGCAAGTTATTCAGCAGAGCAAAGCTTAGGGTTGTTAGTGGTCTAGGAGAAATAATGAGAGACAAAGAGAGGTGAGCAGAGACAGGTCATGAAGTGACTTTCTTCCTATTGAAAGAATTTGGCTATTATTAAAGAATTTGGCTATTATTATCAGAACAATGGGAAGATGCAGGGAATGGAAGGGGTTTTATCAGAGGTGATTTGTTCAATATTACCTTTTGGAAAATTATTTTTGGTTGCAAAGCAAACTAAATAGAGTTCCAACGCAAAGCAATAAATCTGTTACATGTAGGTGATGTGATGCAGGTGAATGGCTAAGAAAGATAAGATCAAAATTTGTGTCAGACTCACAATCAAAGGTCTTAGTGATTATTTGAAAATGGGGAAAGAGCAAGACAAACAAGAGAAGTTCAGTACAGTCCCTAGGGTTTTTATTCACAATTTAAAGATAACACAGGAAGAGGAGTAGATATGTGTGAGAGTTAAGGGAAGAACATGATGGCAAGTTCACAGGTCCAGCTCTGCAAATGAGAACTCCTGCTGCATCTGGCAATCCACCATTCTCCCCCCACCGTGGTCCTAGAGACACTACATTTAAGCAATGTGGATTTAGAAATTGGTGGCCCATGCTGAGAGCTGAAGTCCTGGGCATAAATCAATTCAGCATCCTAGTACTGCTGAGCCGTATTAATCACAGCATCATGATGGACATACAGGCAATTTGTAAAGAGAACGTCACCCCACCTCTAAATCTATAGTGTGTGCTAGAAATAACTTGAAAGGTGGTAGCAGAGAGAAAGCAGAAACAGTGAGACGTATATCGGTGAAAGAAAACCAATTTAATCTTTGTGTTCACAAGATGGTACAATTATAGTTTAAAATACTTAATTCAAAGCAACCTAACTTTTTGTACTGAACCAAAAAAAGAAAAAGAAAAATCTCCACTGTCATCGAGTCGATTCCTACTTATAGTGACCCCTGTTGGGTTTCTGAGGCAGTACATCTTTACAGAAGTAGACTGCCCATCTTCTTTCCACAGAATGGCTGGTAGGTTTGAACCACCAACCTGGGTTACATTTTCTCATGTATAAATAGAGCTCTTACATTCTACATATTCTTGAATCTGGATTATCTATCTACATACCAGGAGGCTAAGAGATAACCTTTAAGCACATAAAAGTTTACTCATAGAAAAGAAAGATATAATGAAAATAGTACTTATTTAGTGTTTACTATAGGCCAGGAAATCTGCTGGATTGTTTGGAGATATTTCACTTATCTCAAGCTTTCTATAGGTCTGTGTATGAGGCGATATTATTTTCCCCATTTTATACAGAAGGAAACACATGAAGAAAGATCAAGGATTTGCTTCTGGCTACAGAGTAAATAGGGAGCTCTGGTATGTAGTGCCTAAGGCATCTGACTGCTAACCACAAGCGTGGTGGTTCAAATCCACCAGTCACTCCTCGGAAGGAAGGTTGGGCAGTCTACTTCCATAGTGATACCGCCTAGGAAAACCAAAGAGGGGTTGCTATGAGTCAGATCCGACTCCACGGCAGTGTGTTTGGTTTTTGGTTTATAGAGTAAGTGGCTAAGTCAGGATTTAAATGCAGGCCCCCTAGGTTTTAATACTCACATTGCTCTTCCAAGGAGAACAGTCGCCTGCTCTTTTACAAATTAGAACTGACAGCAAAAGAGCAATTGGAAACTCTTCTGTGGAGACAATGGCTTCATAGTGCAGAGGTTTATATAAGAGGGGCAATAAAAATACGAGACCGAAAGGTCCGTGGAGAGAAGATTTAGTAGCTATTTTTGTTGTGAAGATCTATAAAAACATGATGTATTTTCACTGTTAGAGTGGATTAAATGGGATCCTTGAGAAGGGCAGGAGCATTAGAGTAGATGCTATTTCAAAATCCAAACCAACTTTATATTCTTAATTAATTTCCTAACTTTTTAGTCTCTTGTCAAAATATTATCATCAACATAATTATGAGCATAAATAGAGATTCTAAAAAGCAATTACACATTTCTGATCCACTAATGTATAGTAATCATATTGAGGAAAAATGTGATGTTCTTTCTACATCTTAATGCTATACAGACTAAAGAGTCTGAGTCATTGCTATTTGTTTGGGGAATGTATTTGCAATTGGATTAGCAATTTGTAAACAGTTATTAATTTTCAAAAAGGAAACCCTCATCAAGCCTGTCTTACATTTGACAAAAGATTATTCCTTTCACAAACCAAAGCTTAAACCTCTGCTTCTCAAATTACTAGCAAAAATCTCTACCTTAAGCTAATGAAGAATGCTCTAGATGAGGAAAAAATACAGTTGCCAAGCAACAAAGATGATGTCAGAACTTTTTCTCTCTCTCACCAGATGGGTACTCTCACAGCCTTGCTATCTGCACACTGCTGAGAAGACACTCTGTCTACATAACCATTTTTCCCCAATCACAACTTCTCATGCTAAGCTATCTAAAATGGCTTTTCTATAAATGAAGTAGAGAGAGAAAATGTATTTTCAAACATTAAATTCAGAAAAACAAAAATATACCAGGCAATAACAATATATTCATATTACTGAATGATTCTTTCCATTATACTACTTGAAAGAAGCATAGGTATATCCAGGTGAGGACAATGTCATTGCCAGTCCAGTCCAACCCTGCCCTCTGAGTTCCAAAATTTGCATTACAAGACACTGATTCTTTCCATTGTCTTCAAAAATATGTCTTTATTCTGAGGAATTCCTATGACTATAGCCCAAATTTGATGGACTCAGAAGTTATTAAGTAAAACCCAGAAGTAGGGAATAACAAAGAGTTAAAAAGCAAAACCTAGAAAGGCAGTATTTGGTGTATATGGAACTATTTTATCCCAAGTGCTACAGTCAGAGGAACGTTTGCTGGTAGCTATTGGCACCCAAATCTTAAGACAGAGATCTCAAGGTATAAGCACTTAGAAGATAGTTTCCTCATTTTCATGTCACCCATACAGAGCCACTTATGCCTTTGGAAGGTATTTTTCAGTGAAATATACAAGGATTTTGCTTTGGGCACAAGCTAAGTAGTTTTAAGTCAGAAGACAGTTATACATTTAGTACATATATGTAAATAAAACGTTTTTAAGGCAGGGCAGGGAGCGTGAAATAACAAGAGTCTTAAAGCTTCTACTGTTGAATTCCAAAGATGAAGAAAACTTCCAGTTGCAGATGAAATTTAGAACAACAGAGTAACAGATTGAAATCTTTCTGCAATAAACATATCTACTCTGATACATCAAAGTGGAATGTCTGAGATAGCGAGAGTGAAAAAGGAAGAGGATGACCCAGAAAAGAAGTTTCTTAGATGCTACCTTACTTAAATCCTCAAATAATGGCTGTTTCACACTTGAGATAGTATTGTACTTGTGCCTTTGTATCGAAACTCCACATTTCCTGATGGAAAACTTACAGATTATGTCCTGTCAGCATGAGGAAAGAATCATAAATTCTGTTCATCTAAACCCTTTTGCAGGCTATTCTTTATAAAAGTCATTCTGGAACTTGAGTAATCTATCTAATCTTAGGAAGGTATTTTTGCAGTAAGAAGAGAAAGTAACAGTAAGTGCTAGGAACTGAGGGCATCTGGGAAAATATAAGTAAGATAACTATACATAAACATGGTGGGAAGAATGGATCTAGTGTGCAGAATTATAGGGCACTTTGTAGCCAGTGTCTTTAACTGATAGTGAGTGAAAGAAACCAAGTGTTTCTTCTTTGAATTAAGTAGCATTAAAATTTGTGATGTCAAGTTGTTTTGTTACAATGAATTCTAAACCACTACCACATATCATAGCAAATAGAAAAAGAAATAAGAAGGGGGAAAAAGAGGAGAAAGGGAGAAAATAAATCTTAAAAAGAAATATGGTCTCTTAAAACCAAAAATTCATGGAAACAATTAGTCCTAGAGACTGGTACACCATCCAATCTGTAGCCTATACAACTATGAGACCAGAAGAACTAGATGGTTCTTGGCTACCACTGTCAACAACTTGGAAGGGGATCTATGTAGGAGATATTTGATAGAGAGGGAGAACAATGTGGAACAAAACTCAAAATCATTTGGAGGAAAAAAAAAGGGGGAGGACCAGGTTTTCTGGTCTGACAGAGCCTGCTGGAACCACTGGGACTATGGCCCCTAGTTGCCCTTCAGGTCTGGAATTGAACCCACATCTGTGGCTTCCAGCCAAACAAAAGACAGGCATATGAGTTGAACATTTACCTGAGGCAGACACACTCCTTAGAGAGAACCATCATGGGAGAAAGAAGGGTTGCTTATACACAGGGATATAGCTCAGGGGGCAGGAGTGCATGGAGGGATGGACACAGGGGAAGAGGTAACTATCAGGAGGAAGTGGGAGGGGAGCTGTTGCATTGTGGTAAATTGTGGTCAATGTCACGAGACACAGTGTATGTGAACTGCTGTATGGAAAGTGAATTTGCTCTGCAAATTTTCACCCAAATCACAATAAAAAAAAAAAAAGAAAAGAAATATGATCTCTTATGATTTAGGTTCTAATAGCCTCTGAAAATAAGAATTTTCTAGTTCCTTTACCCTTAAGGAAAAAAATCTTTTATAGTCATCCTGAGGAAGAAACATCTTAAGTCAGAAACTTCTTAGCCATACTAAGTACCCTGAGGGTCACTGGGTCTGGGGCCTCAGGATCACATCAAGGTCAATCGGCATAACGTAGTCCATAGAAACACTATTCTGCATCCTACTTTGGTGAATAGCAACTGGGGTCTTAAAAGCTTGTGAGTGGCCATCTAAGGTCCAACTATTGGTCTCCCTCATCCAAAGCAAAGAAGAGAGAAGAAAATTAAAAACACAAGGAAATAATTAGTCCAAAGGACTACTGAACCACACGAACCTCAGCCTCTATGACCATGAGACCATATGAACTAGATGGTATGCAGCTAAAACAGCTGACAGCTCTGAAAGGGATCACAATGGGAGATCCTGGATAGAGTGAGAAAAAATGTGGAAAAAGCTCAAAATCATAAAAAAGACAAGTCTTACTGGTGTGATAGACACTGGTAGAACCCCCAAGACTATGGTCCTTAGACTCCCTTCAAGCCTGGGATTGAATTCATTCTCGTGGCTCAACTTTCAGCCAAACAACATGCAGGCCTTTAAGGTAAACAATAACACCAGGGAGGTACGCACTCCTTATGACAATCAACTACACAGACCAAAAGGGCAACGTCTCCTTGGGGATGAAGCTCAGAAGGCAGGAAGGGATAGGAAAGAAGGATGAATGGAAACGGTAAACATAGGAAGTAGAAGAGTGTTGTTAGGTTGTGGGGGGTGCAATCAATGTCACAAAACAAAATGTGTACTAACTGTTGATGAACAAACCAATTTGCTCTATAAAATCTCATGCAAATCAAAGTAAAATTTATTTTAAAAAATATATCTATCATGAACAAAAGGTTCCTCCAAAAGATACTGTGCACTGCACTGACAACAGTTCTTTCCTTCTCAAATTGAGCTTACTGACTTATTTCTGGAAAAGTTCCTCATAGTACTAAAGATGATCCATAACAACACAGGGCTTTTTCTGGACATGCACAACTGAAGTTAATGAGATTCTGCTGTATTTTTCATTTTATTTTGCACATGAATAATGATATCTTAATGGAACCTTTATCTCTTTAAATTTCCCTTTTTAATAATGATGGTAGATCTCTGCATCTCTATCTCTGTGTAAAAAAGAAAATGAATAATTCAGTCAATAATCTAGATGTTTTCAAGCATCTTGTGAATAAGTTACCATGGACATAAAACATCTGGGTAAATTACAGCAAATGGCTTTTATACAGATTTATGAATCAAATAGGTATAACTCTCTTCTCTAAACTTGTTGTTGTTATTTGCCATCGAGTCGGACACGACTTATAGTGACCCCTCCTTGGGTTGCTGAGGCAGTTACACTATCGAAGTAGATTGTGCAACCTTCCTTCCAAGAAGTGGCTGGTGAGTTTGAACCAACAGCCTTCTGGTTAACAGTCAAGTGCTTTAGGCACTACGTTCCCAGAGCTCCTTCTCTAAACTTAGTGAGATCAATTTCCTTCATGAGCATATTAAAATTTCACATCATTACAACCCAAAGCTAAGGCTTAATGTGTCTCTGGTGTTGAATAATGACAATTCTTTATTAAAATTCTTATACAGAGAGGGTGCTGATTAACTCTTGGCTTTCCCACAGGTTAGTTCTCAATTTAAGATCTCATGTGTTATTTAATCAGACATCAAAGAATACTGATATTAATAGACTAAATGAGGATGTGAATCATTAGAAGTTTGTTGTTGCTATTATAAGTAATAATAAAAGCAACAAGGTAATATAAATGGATTGACTGCAGAGTGCCTTCTTATAACTCAAGTCAAATGATCTAATTAATTTTATCCATACATTTTAGTTACTAACATATCCCTTCCTAACTTCAAATTATATATCATTGTTTCTAAACTGCTCATTTGGACACATATATTAATGTAAACAGAAGAGAAGTTCATAAAATGCAAATTATATGCAAGACCCATAAAAAATGCACCATTAAAAAAAATTATTTCTAGGTCAATAACAAGAAAAGGGGCTCTTAGAGAAGGTTGTAGTCACTTCTTGGTCACAGCCAGTTACCCAGAGGGAGCATGTAGTTGAACCTGTGGGCTCAGGATCATGGTCACAGGAGACATCAAGCTCAATTGGCATAACATGCTACACAAAAACATTGTTCTGCATCCTACTTTGGCAAGTAGAGACTAGGATCTTAAAAGCTAGCAAGCAGCCATCTAGATGCAACAGTGGGTCTCTCCTCGTCCAAAGCAAAGAAGAATGAAGAAAACCAAAGACACATGGAAACAATTAATCCAAGGGCTGATACCCCAGGTACCAGTCTCAACCTATATGACTATGAGACCAGAAGAACTAGATGGTGCCCAGCTACCACTGTCAACCACTCAGAGGGGGATCTATGTAGGAGATACTGGATAGAGTGGGAGAACAATGTAGAACAAAACTCAAAATCATTGAAAAAAAAAGGGGCGGGGGCAGGACTAGGTTTGCTGGTCTGATAAAGCTTGATGGAACCATTGAGACTATGGCCCCTAGCTGCCCTTCAGGACTGGAAATGAACCCACTCATTTTGCTATTCAGTTTATTGACATCAAATTTTTGTGTAGCCATAAAACCTAGGAAGGCTCCTCAGAATTGTTTTTTCTGCAACTTAAATTATCTGTATCATTTTTGCTAATTATATTGTAGTGGATGAATCACCACTGTTGAAGCAGTATCAGTAATTAATTTTTTTAATCTTTAACCTTTTAAAAGCCATGCACCTAATATTAAAGATATGATTAACTAACTTCAAAAATGTTAAAATATGTTTGCTTAAGATCATTTTAATTTTTCACAAGTAACCTATTACACATAATCTTAAAATATCAAAAAAAAAAAAAAAAAAGCCAAACCAAAGACAGGCATATGAGCTGAACATTTACATTAGGTAGATATACTCCTTGGCGAGATCAATCACGGGAGAATAGAAAGGCTATGTATGCACAAGGAAGACAGCTGGTGGGGGGGCAGGAGTGCATGAGAGAGAAGGACACAGGGAAGAGGTAACCATGGGGAGGAGGTGCGAGGGGAGCTGTTGCATTGTTGGGAATTGCAGTCAATGTCATGAGACGTGTACGTGTGCTGCTGTATGGAAGGTCAATTGGCTCTGTAAACTTTTACCCAAATCACACTAAAAATTAAAAAAGAAAGAAAGAAAGAGGAGACTGGGAAACTTCGGTAAAAGAAAAAAAAAAAAAGAGGGCTCTTATATGAAACTCAAAATTTGAAAAGTATTCTTTGGCTCAAACTTATCCTTCCCTCAAATATTACCAGGTTTTTCCTTGCACACCTCTTAGAGAAGTATACCACAATCAAGTTTATATGTAATATATTGGAAAACTCATGAACATGCTAGAAATATCAGATATTTTTTTCTCTTTCTGAGGTTTAATAATAATCCATAAAAATACTTGCCTTTTTCCCCTGATGATTTGACATTAATTTGATATCACCTTAAGAAGGCGAACTACTGCAAATACTAAACTTCAGTACCACTTTACAATTGCTGAATTCAACAAACAATTTTGAAAACAAGAATCAATCAGTTCCATACAAATGAATGCAGTCCAAGTAGGTTTTTTGTTATTAGGATGAAATTCTTATACAAAGTATTTTAAGTATGCATATATGTATGTATATATGTATCATGTATTTACCTACCTACCTACCTGCTTATCTACATATATGTATGTGTTATGTATTTGTGTACTTTAATCATGCAGAATACTAAATGCTATAAAATTGATGGTGGTGAATATAGAAAGAATCAATCATTTTACTAGTAGAAATCTACTGTTTTCCGCAGTAATGAGCAGCCATTCAAATCCGATTAAAGTGACAGCACATTGACATAATGCAGCTATTAATTCCCTCTGAACAACACATTAAATCAAAATTGCAAATTCACATGAAACTCAGTGCCCACCAGGGATCTCATATGCTTGTTTCTCAGGCTTCAGTGAGCTTTTCTTTATGCCCAGATGCAATAAACTACACACATCTGCACAAGGTATCATGTACAAAGACATCTATTGAAAAAGTGAAGGAATCAAATTTTAGTCATGAATATGTTGTTTCACTTCAGGCAGCTTTGGCACAGTCATGTTTAAGGGGGAAAAACAGAACCCTCTTGCAGACAATTGTGTAAAGCAGTTTATGTGTGGGAAGCAACTCTTCCATTTGATCAGATAAAGAAAATCATCTTAAAGGATGATGAAATATTTTCTTCTTCACACTTAGAAAAATAATGGTTATAACTTGCCCAGCTAATAAGGAGTGCATGAATTGTATAAACATTCTTCTTGCAGAGGAAGTCACTCCTTGTTTATTTTTATGTATTTCTACACAAAGCATTGTTCTTCCTCCAAATCTGGTCTTATCCTTTGCGGTTCTTAAATAGCTTCAAACCTGCATTTAGGTGGATGAAATTTTTTTTCCCTTTGCAAATCAAAATAGAGATGATAGAAAACTGTTTTTTGTTTGTTTGTTTAATTTTCATCTTACCCAAGAAATGTATCTTCTACTCCTATCATTCATTTGACATTACATATTATGAGAGAGAGAAAACAGGTTTCTCCAAAAAGCAAGATCCAAAAAGAGAAAGTAAACAGTACAATTTTTCAGAATCAAAAAGTTTGAAAACCGCAATCATAGAACTTCAGTTTTAGTCATTCATTTGATCCTCTTGATCATAACCATTTTTTAAATCAAACTTAATCCAAATTTGATACTCTGGCCCAGGTTTTCAGAAGGCAGGATAAATGAAAGCCCTAAACAAAAAGGGTTGATCTAATTCCATGAACTACACAGGATTCAACAGAAGTATGTGCATTATGAATACTACATGATTCCCACAATGCACAGCTACTTCGAGTAGGTTAAAATGGAAAATGGAAAACCCAACAAAATCACTACATGCAGTAAGAAGGAAAACTGATTCCTGGCGATCAGCTTGCTCTAGCATAATTATGTACACAGTCAATTCTCTAAAGAAACAGCATAAAGTTTTTTGTTTTGTATCAAAATTTTTATCCTATCCATTTAAAATGAAAATTTGTTTT
>NW_006921962.1:1054547-1058543 GCF_000298275.1 Orycteropus afer afer
ATATATAAGATATCTTAAAACCATTGACCCTTGAAGAAACACCTTCTATAATGTCAGAGTTAAAATGTTTTGACAATCTAGGTCCAGTGTTTGAGATAGGTTTTAACACACTAAATAGATGTTTGGCAGGCAAACCATCAAATAAACTCAGCACAGTATTGATTTAATGTATATTGAATGTCCACCTTATTGCGTAAGACTCAAAGAAATAGAAGATAAGGAGTAAGATGAGACATTCAAGACAGCTAGAGAGTAATGCAATGTATATACATATGTATGTTGTTATTGTTATGTGCCATCGAGTCAGACCTGACTCATAGCGACCCCTCCTTGGGTTGCTGAGGTGGTATCACTACGGAAGTAGATTGCCCAACCTTCCTTCCAAGGAGTGGCTGGTGGGTTTGAACCGCCAGACTTCTGGTTAGCAATCAAGTGCCTTAGGCACTATGCTACCAGAGCTCCCATACATACGTATATTTGTGTGTTAATATGAAGACAGATATGTGCATATATGCACGTATATACATACACAAAAATATAAAGTAAATTCTAATTCTTAGCACATATTTCTGCATATGTGATAAGAAAATTTAGAGAAGAATCATTGATCATCACAAGATTTTGTAGTCATCAGAGGTAGCTTTCTAAGGGTGAAATAATATGAAATGACACTTGAAGTATATAGGCTGTACAAAGGTAGAGAAGCCAAAATCAATGTGTGACAGCCTGAAACCAGTCCAAGTACAGATTGTTTAGTTTGTTGAATTAAATTATCCATATATTCACAAATGTTTATTTGAAGTTTATTATGTGGCAGGATTTCTTCTAGGTATTCATGATACCTAGACAGGAGATAAAATCCCATGCCTGCTGGTGGGAGAGATACAGACAATAAACACAATATATAAGTAAATAAATTACATATATGATAATAAGTGTTTTGGGGAAAATGAATTCCTTAACTTGAGTGTTAAGCAAAGGGGATTTGGTTATATAAAAAAACAAACTCATTAGTGACTGCGATCTTAATAGCTTGCAAAAGGCCATCTAGATGCAACGATGGGTCTCTCCTCATCCAGAGCAAAGAAGAATGAAGAAAACCAAAGATGCATGGAAACAATTAGTCCAATTGACTGGTATACCACGTGATCCTCAGCCTATACGACTATGAAACCAGAAGAATTAGATGTGCCTGGATACCACTGTCAACCAGTCAGAGAGGGATCTATGTCGGAGATCCTGGATAGAGAAGGAGAATTATGTGGAAAAAAACTCAAAATCATAAAAAAAAAAAGAAAGAAAGAAAGGACCAGTTTTGCTTGTTCCATATAACCTGATGGAACCACTAAGACCATAGTCCCTAGCTGCCCTTCAGGTCTGGAACTGAACCAACTCCTGCAGCTTCCAGCCAAACAAAAGACAGGCATATGAGCTGAACTATGTACAAGGAGACAGCTCAGTGGGCAGGAATGCACGGGAGGGAAGGACACAGGGAAGAGGTAACTATGGGGAGGAAGTGGGAGGGGAGCTGTTGCATTGTTGGAAATTGCAGTCAATGTCATGAGACACAGTGCATGTGAGCTGCTGTATGGAAAGTGAATTTGCTCTGTAAACTTTCATCCAAATCACAATAAAAATAAAAAAAAACTCACTGCTGTCAAGTCGATTCTGACTTATTGATATCGCTGCTTGGGTTTCCGAAACTTTCTCTACAGAAGTAGATTGCCCAGTCTTCCTTTTGAGGAGTGGCTGGTGGGTTTAAACTGCCAGCCCTCTGGTTAGCAGTCAGATGCCTTAGGCACTACGCCATGAGAGGTCCTTTTGGTTTTATAGGACACAAAAAATTGAGTCAGAGAATTACAGAAAATCATATGAGAGAAGCAGTGCTTTAAGAAATACTCTGGGAACAGTTTGTGGAGTGCATTGGAATACAGAGAACAGAAATGAGTGATGAAGATACATTAAATCAGGGCAGATGATAATGTGGCTGCCACAGCACCAGTGCCATATGAGCTCTGAAGATGGAAGGAATCCAACAGTCACTTCAAAGGAAAATCTGACATTTAGTGACTTGCTGGCTATAGGAAACAAAGAGGAAGACAATTAAAAGAGATCTTTAATGGCTTATATCTAGGAACCAAGAGAATGGTGACATCAGTGTTACTCATGAAGATAATAATAATAACAGGACAATGAAAAAGTCACTTATTTCTACTAAAACTAGAATCCTAAAATTGGAACTTCCATTTCATGCCTGATAGAGACAGCTCAGGGCTTTCTCAATCCTTGCAGTGTTTTTAAAAGAATTTCTGCAACATTTATATATGTACTTGGAAAATGCTCACCAGTTTGCCACCAATGGTCTAAGACGGGAACTCGGAAGACCTGTTTGGACCATTCAAGGGTCTCCACATCACAACGTTCTCCAGCCACAAATAATGTTTTGAACCTGAATATAATAAGGGGAGTAAATTCAAATTATTCTTCAAAAATAAATCTAAAAAAATTTATCAACACATTTTTAAACATTGTGGAATCTAACTGCACTGAGTATTGTGAAGATAACAGCCATAGTGCCTATATATCATATCGTGGCATGGTGAAACATACTAGTTTTGAACTAAATATAGTGAAAAGGTGAGAGGTACTATTTGTTTGAAAACAAAGTGTAACCAAATGCAATCACAGCATCAGATGACATATTAGAAAAGTACAGTTGTTGCTGTAGTTCCTACAGCTTCTCAGTTTTGAGAACAAAAATTATCTTTCTTATATATGACATATTATTAAATATTTTTATGATCTAAAAATCAAAAGTGAAAAAGCCTTTCCTCTTTGAGATTGTTAGGTGCCACCGAGTCAGTTTCAACTCACAGCAACCCTGTGTACAATACAATAAAACACTGCCCAGTCCTGCCTCAGCCTCATAATCATTGCTGTGCTTAAACTCACTGTTGCAGCCATTGGGTCAATTCATCTAATTGAGGGTCATCCTCTTTTTTTTTTTTTTCCCCCTCTATGGTACAATCTACTGTGAGCAGCTGAGTAGCTGCCTTAGGGATGTTGTCTGCTTCCAGTATATAAGAAGCAGCTTTGGGGAAGGTCTCTACTTTACCAAGCATGATGTTCTTCTCCAGGGACTGGCTCCTCCTGATAAAATGACCAAAGTATATGAGATGAAGTGTCACCATCTTCACTTCTAAAGTGCATACTGACTATACTTCTTCCAAGACAGATTTGTTTGTTCTTCTGGTAGTCAGTGGCATATTTAATATTCTTCCACAATTCAAATGTTTCAATTCTTCTTCCATTTCCCCAGTGCACTAGATCATTTGATTTGTTAACTGCTGCTTCCATGGGCATTGATTGTAGATCCAAATAAAAAAACAATTTGACATTGTCAGTCTTTTTAATTGTATCATGTTGCTTATTGATCCAGTTGTGAGCATTTTAATTTCCTTTATGTAGAGGTGTAATTCATAGTGAAGGCTGTTGTTTTTCATCTACATCAGTAACTGCTTCAAGTTCTCTTCACTTTCAGTAAACAAAGTTGTGGCACTTGTATATCATTGTTGTTGTTAGATGTCATCAAGTTGGCTCCAATTCATAGCAACCCTACATACAACAGAATGAAACACTGCCCAGTCCTGTGCCAACCTCACAGCCTCATAGTCTTACTATACTTGACCCCATTGTTCCAGCCACCATGTCAACTGTCTCATTGAGAGCTTTCCCCATTTTCCCTGACCCTCCACTTTACCAACCATGATATCCTTCTCAAGGGAATGGTTCCTTCTGACAAGACAGCCAAAGTAGGTGAGGAACAGATCTGTTAGGTCCTCTGGCAGTCCATGATACTTTCAGTATTCTTCACCAACACCACTACTCAAAAGCATCAACCCTTCTTTGGTCTTCCTTATTCATTGTCCAGTTTGAAGAACTTACCGATGAAGATTAAAGACTCCAGTCTGCAGTATGGAATACACCTCACCATAA
>NW_006921962.1:1061606-1064521 GCF_000298275.1 Orycteropus afer afer
AATGTGGAACAAAACTCAAAATCATTTGGAGGGAAATAAAGGGGGGGGGGACCGGGTTTGCTGGTCCGATAGAGCCTGGTGGAACCACTGAGACTATGGCCCCTAACTGCCCTTAAGGTCTGGAAGTGAACCACAGCTGTGGCTTCCAGCCAAACAAAAAACAGGCATATGAGGTGAACATTTATAGTAGGAAGATACAGTCATTGGAGAGAACAATCACGGGAGAATAGAAGGGCTATGTATGCGTAGGGACATAGCTCAGGGGGCAGGAGTGAATGGAGGGAAGGATATAGGGAGTGGATAACTATGGGGAGGAAGTGGGAAGGGAGCTGTTGCATTGTGGGAAATTGTAGTCAATGTCATGAGACAAAGTGTATGTGAACTGCTATATGGAAAGTGAATTTGCTCTATAAACTTTCCCCCAGATCATAAAAAAAAGAAGAGTGACCCCAATTACGCTCTAAAAAACAAACTCACTGCCATTAAGTTGAACCCAAGGTGGTATCACTACAGAAGTAGAATGCCCAATCTGCCTTCCAAGAAGCAGCTGGTGGGTTTGAATCACCAGCTTTCTGGTTAGCAGTCAAATGCTTTAGGCACTATGCTGACCCTATTCATAGGAGGACAAATATTGTATGAGTCCACTATTATGAAATGTCAGGGAAAGATTTACACACAGAAGGAAAAATTATTTGTTGGTTACCAGAGATGAAAAGGGAAGAGAGGGAAAAATGCTAGCTAGGTATGGTAGTTAAGGTTGTGTGCCACCTTCACTGAGCCTGGTTTTGTCTGGGCAGCTGAATGTAGTTATTCCCCATGGGACTAGTAATCAACTCCATGAGGGAATCTACTGTGAGCAACTGAGTATCTGCCTTAGGGATGTGGTCTGCTCCCAGTATATAATTAGATGCTTTGAGAAAGGTCTTGAGTTTTTGGCACATCTGGATCCTATATTTGGCCAAGTCTTCCTCTCAGTGGCCTGCCATGTTGCCTGCCAATCTTGGGACTATTAATGTTGTTGTTGTTGTTATGTGCCGTCGAGTCAGCCCCGACTCATAGCGACCCCTCCTTGGGTTTCCTAGGCAGTATCACTACGGAAGTAGATTGCCCCATCTTTCTTCCGAGGAGTGGCTGGTGGGTTTGAACCACCAGCCTTCTGGTTAGCAGTCAAGTGCCTTAGCCACTATGCTACCAGAGGGACTATTAATAGACTTGAATTAATAGCCAGCCATGTTGTTCAAAAATCTTGGGACTGTGCCATTTTACTTGTCAACTTTGGCTTTGTCAACATCAGCAGTCAGAAACTGCCTGAGTGAAGACACCTCCAGCCACAGTGGGCCTGGAGCAAGAGGCAGAACTGAAGCCCAAGGTCAAGGTGCTTCCACTCAGCCCCTAGAGCTGGCACTTTGAACTCGGGCATCTATGCTCCTAAAGTGTAAGTGAATAAATACCTGTTTGTTCAAGCTAAAAACAAAAGACCCTATGGGTATTAAAAACACTGATGGCACTGCTTCCAGCATCACAGCATGCAAGCCACCCCAGTACAGCACACTGACAGACAGGCAGCGAAGGTTTTTAAGAATGATTAAATGTATGGATGATGTTCTGATGACAGTAAACGTGAAAAGTTAAGGTGCTTCCAAATCTATAAAACTAAAAACATAAACAAAAGGATGATATACCATATCCAGAGAGAAAAAAAAAGCAGTCGGAGCGGGTAGGTGGTGACTAATAGGAATGAGTTGGAAGGGGGGAGGTGGTGATTAATAGGAATGACATCTATATACATTTTTCAGACTTTATATAAAATTGGACACAACTCAAGACCCAAATGAAGCTGAAAATTAAGCAAAAGAGAAACAGCAAATAATAATAATAATGTTGGTAAATTAACTTTAGTTGAATATAGACAGTGAGCTGCATAAAAATGGATAAAAAGTTGCAAACAAATTCTGATGCAGAATTTTCAGGTAAGAAATTTGAAGCAGAACAAAATTAAAATGAGTATTTATCTCAAGGTGCATAAACCATCAAACAAAAATCACTCACTTATGTCAAAATTTTTAAATAAAAATAGATTATTTCAGTGAGGCTTCATCAACTTGTAGTTTACATGGATGATCATAATTATTTAGCCATCAATATGCCTGCAGTAATAACCATCTTTCCACCATTCTTTTCAGTCTTTTACTTGCTCCCCACTAGAATTTGTTTTTTTAAATCTATAGAAATTAGAGTTAATATTCCACATGTATTTACTGTTCTGTTGATGGCAGATGAGCTTTTTGTCAATCTCAATTCTCAAGTAAAACCAGAACAAAAAATTTCAATTCTCACGTAAAACCAGAACAAACAATCTCAATTCTCATGTAAAACCAGAAAAACTTGAATATATATCACCTCTTGGAGGCATAGAGACCAAAAAGGTAATAAGCACTTACGTTTCTAAGATTGCGAAGAGAAAAATACATAGAGAAATAAACCTAACATTGATTCACTGTTATTCCGTCTTGGGACATTTGCCAATTGGCAAATAGTGGATAACAGGCTGAGAAGCTGAGCAAAAATTGTGAGGCCCAGAAGTTGAAAAGTAATTCCAGAAATCATACCTTCTTAGGAAAGAAAATTAGAGTTCAACTCTCACAATGAAAAAGGAATATTGTGAACCCAAGGCTTTTAGTTGGGATCCTGAAGAAACCTTCAAGTCAGTGAAATCCCTAACTGGATCAAAGTGATCTTCCCTTATACTAATCGCCTGACAAAATAAGAATAAATTATTCTGGGGAAATTTAACAACATCCAGAGTCTCTAAGTAGCCATAGGATTTTTCGTACACAATGGTATACTGGGAAGACAAGGTCATGTAACGAAGAACTTTGTTGTTGTTGTTGTTATGTGCCGTCGAGTCAGCCCTG
>NW_006921962.1:1064621-1075356 GCF_000298275.1 Orycteropus afer afer
TAACAAAAAAAAAAAAAAAAAAGAAAGAAAGAAAATCCTCACAACTGGACCAAAAAGCAACATCACAATAAATGGAGAAAAGATTGAAGTTGTCAGACTTCACATTGCTTGGTTCTATAATCTATGCCAATGGAAGCAGCATTCAGGACATCAGATGATGTATATCACTGGGCAAGTCAGCTGCAAAGGACCTCTTTCAAGTGCTGAGGAGTAAAGATATCTCCTTGAGGACTAAGGTGCACCTGTTCAGACGACTACCAGATGGTCTATGTACAGGTTCCACATAAGCAGTGTGGTAGTTAAGCTTATGTGTCAACTTGGTTAGGCTGGATTTTGAGTGTCTGGGCAGCTGGATGTAGTTATTCCCCATGGTAAGACTGGTCATCAACTCCATGGTGGACTCTACTGTGAGCAGCTGAGCAGCTGCCTTAGGGATGCGGTCTGCTTCCAGTGTATTAAAGAAGCTTTGAGGAAGGTCTCTAGCTTTTTGGCCTGCTTGGACCCTGCATGTAGCCGAGTCTTCATTCAGCAGCCTGCCATGTTGTCTGCTAATCTGGGGACTGTGTCATTTTAGTTGTCGACCCTGGGTTTTTTAGCCTTAGCAGCCAGCAGCTGAGTTAAGAGAAGCCTCCAGCTTCAGTGTGCCAAAAGCTCGAGGCAGAGCTGAATCCCAAGGTCCAGGGGCTTTTACCCAGCCCCTAGAGCTGGCACTTTGAACTCGGACTTCTGGCCTCTTAAACTGTAAGAGAATAAATCCCTGTTTGTTAAAGCTACCCATTTGTGGTATTTTCTGTTAGAGTTCCACTAGATGACCAAAAGGAGCTCTGGTAGCATAGTGCCTAAGGCATTTAACTGTTAACTAGTAGGCTGGCAGTTCAAACCCACCAGTCACTCCTCAGAAGGAAGATTGGGCAATCTACTTCCGTAGTGATACTGCCTCAGAAACCCAAGGAGGGGTCGCTATGAGTTGGAGCCGACTCGGTAGCAGTCAGTGAGATGACCAAAACAAGCACAACTAAGTGGTCAGAAATTCCAGTTCTTGACAATATTATCCACAATTTGGTATGATCCCAAAGTTTAATTATTTTGCAAGGTCAATAAAACACGGGTAAATTTTTCTGGCAGTCTCTGCTTTCAGCCATGATCCATTTCACATCAGCAATAATATCCTTCATTTCACTTTCTTTATGAATCCAGATTGAATTTCTCACAATTCCCTGTCAATGTGCTGCTTGAACCATCTTTGAATTATTTTCAGCAAATTTTATTTGTGTGTTATATTAATGATAATGTTTGATAATTTCCACATCCTTTCTCATCATCTTTCATTCAGCAGTTGGCCATATAGCTGTCTCACAAATTTATTGGTGTACACGAGTGAACACTTCTTGTGTTTAACTTTTTCTTGAAACATCTCAATTGGTATTGCATCAATTCCTTTGCCTTTTGCCAATGTCTTTAATGCAGTTTAAAGTCTTCCTTCAGTACCAACAGTTCTTGATCATATGCTACCTACTGAAATGACTGAATGTTAATCAATTATATTTGGTACATTGAATCTGTGTATTCCTTCCATCTTCTTTGGATGTTTTCTGTATCGTTCAATATTTTCCCATATAATCTTTCATTCAGTATTACAATTTGAGGTTTGAATTTTTCTTCAGTTTTTCAGGTTCTGAAATGCTGAGCATGTTCTTCCCTTTTGGTTTTCAAACTCTATGTATTTGCACTTTTCATTATAATTATTTCCTTCATCTTCTTGGGCTCCCTTTGAAATCTTCTGTTCATATCTTTTAGTTCCTCATTTCTTCCATTAGCTTTAGCTACTCTCTACTCAACAGCAAGTTTCTGAGTCACTTCTGACATCTATTTTGGTCTCCTTTCTTTTCTGTCTTTTTAATTACCTTTTGCTTTCTTCATGGATGAAGTCCTTTATGTCATCCCACAAGTCATCTGGTCTTTGGTCATTAGTATTCAATGTGTCATACCTATTCTTGAGATGGTCTCTAAATTCAGTTGGGATATACTGAAGGTTGTACTTCAGTTGGGATATACTGAAGGTTGTACTTTGGCTCTCATGGTCTACTTTCCATTTTCTTCAGCTTCAACTTGAAGTTGCTTATGAACAACTGACATTCTGTTCCATGATTGGTCCCCCTTCTTTTTTTGACTGATGATATTGAGCTTCTCCATCATCTTTTTCCATAGATATAGTCTATTTGATTCCTGTGTATTCCATCTGGTGAGATCCATGTGTATAGTTACTCAAGGACAGTGGCAGCAAGAATAGAGAGGAAGTTGTGACTAGCAGGCTAAAGTTACTGAAGACAGCTCAGAAGAGGAGCAGGAGAAGATGTTACAAATAGATGGCACAAACTTCAGAAAAAGATCTATTTGAATACACAGCATTAGCAAGTTTTCTAATGTTACAAACTTAACATCCTCCTTAATTTCTGTAGATAATCATGCCACCAAAAGTGTAGACAGATCTCAACAGTGCCGTACACAAAGTCTCTAGATTATGAACATCTGACTTGCAGACAACTTTTACTTGGCTTTTAATGTTATGTAAATTTGCCCTCACTTTGAAACTTTTGAACCAACCCCTACTCACAACAAATTCTTCTATCATAATGACCTTCACTTTCCTCATGTGCAGCTTTTAAATCATTAAAAAGGCTCAATGCTGGCACTAAAGTAAGGCTAAATAAGAACAGTAGGCATCTACTCTGACTTACAAATTATTAACAACACTGTTAGGAATGGATTTTGTTAGTAACTTAGGGACTGCCTGTACAATTAAAAATGTTTTCCTTGTAAAAACTCAATAGGAAAAAATAATAAGAGTTTAATTATTTTATGGAAATTCCTACAAAACAAGCTATTGAAAACATGTGTTTCATTTATTTATTTATTTTGAAAAAAAGGATCACCATTTGGTAATATAATGATAGTCAGAAAACTAAACTATCTTTTCACAATTTTTTTTCCCCCAATGATGCTGTTGGACCCACGAGGACTAATTAGATCAGTATTACCCAATTTAAATATGATTTTAGCCACATGTTTGAATAATATATGTAGTTTTAAAATGTTTACTATAAGAATACCCATGTTCATTGTAGCACTTTTCACAATAGCCAGAAAGATGGAAACAAATGAAACATCTGTCAACAGATAAATGGATAAAAATCAGCAAGTGTTTATCTGTGTCTTATTGACCATGGAAAAAGCATTTGATTGTATGGATCATTAACAAATTATGGATAACAATAAAAAGAATGGGAATTCTAGAACACTTAATTGTGAATTGCAGAATCTGTACATAGACCATGAGCTGTCCTTCAAGCAGAACAAGATACTGCCTAATTTAGAATCAGGAAAGGTGTGCATCAGTGTTGTATCCTTTCAACATATGTAACCAATCTGTATGCTGAGGAAATAATACAAGAACCTGAACTATATGAAGAAGAAAAGGGCATCAGGATTGGATAAAGACTAATTAACAACCTGCAATATGAAGATGACATGTGTGTAGACCTGGATATCATCAGATGGAAAACAAAGCAATAAAATCTACTACATCTGTGGAAAGAAATATAGAAAATCTCAATAGCATAAGTCAGAACAAGGTCAGGGGCCAACTGTGGAACAGACCATCAATTGCTAATATGGATATTCAAGTTGAAGCTGAAGAAAATTAAAACAAGTCCATGAGAGCCAAAGCACAGCCTTGAGTATGTCCACCTGACTACAGAGACAATTTCAAGAATAGACTTGACTCATTGAACAAAACCTTCCTTAGTGAAAGTGAAGAGTACTTGAAGCACCCTCCCCAAAAAAAGATTGCTTGAAGCACTTACTGATAAAGATCAAAGACTGCAGCATTTATATGAATTACACCTTAACATAAAGTAAACAAAATTCTTCACAACTGGACCAATAAGCAACATCATGATAAATGGAGAAAAGTCTGAAGTTGTGAAAGATATCTTTTTTTTTCCCATGTGAAGTTCTTTATTATTTTTTTAAGAGTTTGTTTTACATACAACTTTACATGTGCATTTAGTTTCACTCCCCATTTACCATGCCCAACTCTAACCCAGTCTCCTCCCCTCCTTGCCCAGTAACTCTCCCCCTGTACCACTCATAGTTATGCACTCCTGTTTGTCCTACATTTCCTCAGTGTGAATGTTGCCCTTCTGGTGCCCCATGGTCTATTGTTCTAAGGGATGTATTACCAGAGATTATGTGGGTGCATCATCCTGGGTTGAGTGGTCTGCATGTACATCTTGTTAACTATTGGGCTGAGAGCCAGACCCTGGGAGTGAGTTTTATTCCAGACACAGGATGTATTCCAGGGCCATAGTATTGGGGGTCTCATCATACTCCATCCATCTAGTAATTATGGTCATTATTGAGTTTTTGGATTTTGTTCCATGTTTTTCCTCCTGCTCTATCCAGGATCTCCAGATTTGATCCTTTCCTGAGTGGTTGGCATTGGTAGCCTGGCACCATCTAGTTGAAGGATATCTTTTTTTTAAATTTTTTATTGTGATTTGGGTGAAAGTTTAGAGCAAATTCATTTCCCGTACAGCAGTTCAAATACACTTTGTCTCATGACATTGACTTCAATTTCCAACGATATAAAAGCTCCCTTCCAACTTCCTCCCCATAGTTACCTCTTCCCAGTGTTTTTCCCTCCCATGCACTCCTGCCCCCTGAGCTGTCTCCCTGTGCATACACAGCCCTTCTATTCTTCCATGCTTGATCTCTCCAAGGAGTGTATCCACCTAATGTAAATGTGCAACCCATATGCCTTTCTTTTGTTTGGTTGGAAGCCACAGGAATGGATTCAATTACAGACCTGAAGGGCAGCTAGGGGCCATAATCTCAGTGGTTCCATCAGGCTCTATCAGACCAGCAAACTCTGTCCCCCCCCCCTTTTTTTTCTTTTATGATTTTGAGTTTTGTTCCACATTGTTCTCCCACTTTATCCAGCATTTCCTACATAGATCTCCCTCTGAGTGGTTGATAGATGGTAGCCGAGCACCATCTGGTTCTTCTGGTCTCATATTCATACAGCCTGAGGATCACATGGTGTGCCAGTCACTTGGACTAATTGTTTCTGTGCATCTTTGGTTTTTATCTTTCTTCTTTGCTCTGGATGAGGAGAAACTCATCATTGCATCTAGATGGCCGCTTGCAAGCAGATCCCAATCACTACTTGCCAAAGTAGGATGTGGAACAACGTTTTTGTGTAGTACACTATACCAATTGAGCTTGATGTCCCCTGCGACCATGGTCCTGAGCCCACAGGTCCAACTACTTGCTCGCTCTGGGTAGCTAGCTGTGGCCAATAAGTGACTACAACCTTGTCCCTTGTCAGCTTTGCTATATACCTAGAAATTCTTATACAACATACACACACACTTGTAGAAACACTATCTGCCAACCCTATACAAGGTCATGGGAACACACACCCCTGTATAGACATATCTAATTATTCAGCATGTCCACCAATCTATCCACCCTAGATCAATGTTTTTCATCACTGACACAGCAGTACTGTACATACAAAAGGGTTCATCTTTGTTATCTTTACCTCTCATGCACCCCTCCATGTCTTCTTCTTCCTCAATGACACCATGTTGATCACTCACTTTTGATACATTGCCCTTCCCTTCATCCAAATAAATACTTGTCTCTACCTATCTAGTGGTGGTCCATCCCCTTCCCTCCCACCCCTGGTTACCAACAAAGAAAATTCTCTTCCATATATAAAACTTTCCTTTACTTTTTACAAAAGGATATCACTTTGAGTATATCAATACCCACAGAAACAACAGTGAAGAAAACAAACAATGTATTGCATTGGACTAAGATGCTGCAGAAGAACTCTTTAAAGGGTTAAAAAACAAAGATGTCACTTTGAGAACTAAGGTACACCTCACTCAAGCCATGGTCTTTTCAATAGCCTCCTATGCATGTGAAAGCTGGACAATGAATAAGGAAAAATGAAGAACTGATGCGTGGTGAAATGTGGTTTTGGCAAAGTATATTGAAAGTACCATGGTCTGCTTGAAGCACAAACAAAATTCTTCTGTCCTGGAGGAAATGCATCCTGAAAGCTCCTTAGAAGCAAGAATGGCCAAACTTCTCTCGTACTTTGGTCATTTTGTCAGAGGGAACCAATCCCTGGAAAAAGATATCATGAGTTGTAAAGCAGAGAACCAGTGAAAAAGAGGAAGACCCTCAAGGAGATGGATTGACACAGTGGCTGCAATTATAGGTTCAAGCATAGCAACAATTGTCAGAATGGCACAGGACTGGGAAATATTCCGTTCTGTTGTATATAAGGTTGCTATGAGTTGGAACTAACTTGATGGTGCCTGACAATCAGAAGAAGGAACAAATCTGTCTGAGAAGAAGTACAGCCAAAATTCTTCTTAGAAGTGAGGGTGGCAAGATTTCTTCTTGTGTACTTTGGACATGTTACCAGGGTACCATTCTCTGAAGAAGAACATCAGGCTTGGTAATGTAAAAGGTCAGCAAAAAAGAGGAAAACCATCAACAAGGTGGATTGACACAGTAGGTACAATAATGGGCTCAAACATAACAATGATTCTGAGAATGGCACGGTATCAGGCAGTGTTTCATTCTGTTGTACATAGGGTTGCTATGAGTCACAACCAGAACCGACTTGACATCACCTAACTGCAACATATAATGGAATACTACTCAGCCATAAGCAGAAATGAAGTTCTGATGCATGCTGTAACATGGATAAACCTTGAAAACATCATGCTAAGCAAAATAAGTCAGCTGTAAAAGGACACATATTGCATAATCTAATTTATACAAAATAAGCAAATGTATAGAAAACAAAGATTATTGGTGTTTACCAGAGGTGGGATGGAGGAAAAACGGAGAATTTTTGCATAACGGCATTGAGTTTATGTTAATGATAATGGAATGATTTGGAAAAGGATAATGAGAAGGTTTATTCTCATGAACATGAAGAATGTAACCAATGAACACACCCAAGAATAAGGTAATCAGTGTTATTGAATTATATGTGTAGAAATTTTTGAAACAGCATGTATTTTTTATGTATGTTTTCACCACAACAAAATTAAAAAATAAAAAAGTTCTTAGTGTACATATAAATTTAAGATAAACAAAGTTCAATTGATTTTAATATTTTGTTAAACTTATTATGTCTAAAATGTTATCATTTTAAAATGTAATCAATAAAAAAGTTTAGATTTTTTTTTTTACATTCTTTTTTTTTTTCCCCAAACTAAGTTGTAATTTAGGCAAGCCCCATTTCAAGGGCTCCATAGTCACTTGTGGATAGTGATTAGCATACTGGGCAGTGAGGAGCTGGATGACTTTCTAAAGGAGCAGCAGAATTCCTGCACTGGTCTGGATAAATAAAAGTTTTAATTTAATACTGTATACACAATTCTTTCCCACATCATTTTGTCAGTAATTTCTTTTAATGTAAGTCTATGTATCTGTGCAGTAGGTGTGGGCTTGCTGATACCATTAAATGCAGTCAAACCAAAAAACCAAACTCACTGTTGTCAAGTTGATTCGACTCATAGTGACCCTTCCTTGGGTCCCCAAAGCAGTATCTCTATTGAAGATTGCCCAAACTTCCTTCCAAGGAGTGGCTGGTGGGTTTGAACCACCAGCCTTTTGATTAGCAGTCAAATGCTTTAGGCACTATGCTACCAGAGCTAAGACAATGTATTATTTAATACTTTTATAAATAGACTATCATCACAATACGATTGCAAAATTTTGGATTTGGTTTGATTTGGTTCAGTAATTTGCAGCATTTACAGGACTTCAGATAATGTATTTTTGACACTGTCAAAAATAATTTTTGAGTAGCTACCTAATGGTGTTTTCCCCAATTACATATTCAAAATTATCTAGGAGCCTTTCTTCAACAAGTGCTATTGTTGTTGTTGCTATGTGCCGTCAAGTTGGACCCAACTCATAGCGACCCCTCCTTGGGTTTCCGAGGGAGTATCACTAAGGAAGTAGACTACCCACCCTTCAACAAGTGCAGAAACTAAAATTTATAGCAGAAGTCCCTAGACATGGGGACCATATACTGGGTGTTGGGCTTTGACATTTCTGTGCCCACAAGTACGGCAGCCACACCCTGTACAACCAAGGTGGCAGCCACACACTTTGAAACCAGACAGTAGCTCCAACCTTTGAAACCAAGGAAGCAAGGGCCTTAGCCCCAACCTCCTTTCAACAGACCTGCTTTTCTGAACTGCTCCCAGGATCATCTTTCTCTTTCCTTGGAGGACAGCTAATGATTATAACCAAGAATCTCCATTGTCCCCTTTCCTGCCTATAGAATTCTGGGAGGCAGACAGCTTTCTATCTTGGCATGTAGTCTTTGTCCTTTTCAGTCTAAGCTGAATTTATGATTAGGTTGTTGATGAGATCCATCTGTCACAGGACTAATGTCTTTAGAAAATGACTGTGTAGCCAAACGCTTGGTGTCCTCTCCAGACATGCTCTCTTAATTTTTACAATAGAATTATTCAAATTCTAGCTGCATTTTTCACAGTTCATTTCTCAATCTATCTCTTCCTCCCACATGTTATTATAAACAGCAAGGAGAAACTACATCACATCTACAGGATTTCACTTATAAATTTCCTCAGCTAAATATAAAGTTTATTACTCACAAGTTCTATTTTACAAAAAAAACATTTAAGCATAATTCGGACAAATTCTCTGCCATCTTATAACAAAGATTTCTATTCCTCCAGTGTACATTAACATGATCATCATTTCTTTCTAAGGCCTATCAGAAACACACTTAACTTTCATATTTCTAGCCACATTCTGTTCATGACTCTGGGCACTTTCTTACAGATTTTCTCATGCCTTTTTGAGCCCTCATCACAATCACCATTAATATCCCTAACTCCACCAACAATCTCTTCAAAGAAATCTAGACTCTTACTATCAAGTATATCAAAACTCCTCCAGCCTTTACCCATTTCCAATTTCAAAACCTCTTCCCCAATTTTAGGTATTTCTTATATCAACACCCCACTTCTTGTTAACAAATTGTGTCTCATTTTCCTAATGCAGTCATGACAAAAATTCCACAGGTAGGTAGCTTTTCAAAAATACGAGTTTATTGTCTCACAGTTTTGGAGGCTAGAGCCAAAATTCAAGGTGTTGGCAGAGCTACATCTGCCCACCCTAAGAAATAATCATTACTTGTCTTTTTCGGCTGTGGCAGCCCCAGACGTTTCTTATAGTCCTTGATTGTACATGCATCCTTACCTTACCACCCTTCTCCCCATTTGTCTGTTATCCCTTTTTTAAGAAACCACTCAGAAGGGATTAGGTTTAGGATCAAACTTCCTCTGATATTACCTAATTAACATAACAAAAACAAACAAACAAACAAACTCCTATTTTCAAATAGGGTCACATTCATAAGTACAGGAGTTAGAAATTTCACATATCTCTTTTGTTGGAACATAATTCAAACCATAACAGTATTTTATGCAAACTGGTTCCTAAAAGTTTCCAAAACTTCTTAGATGAAACACATTACATATTCAGGTAATTTTTATTAAAATTTATTAAATTAGAGTTTTAAATGATTCCAATAGTACAGGTAAAGAACAATGAAAAATAAAACTTTTGCAGATATAAAAGGTCACACTATCATCAATTGATGAAGGCACAGATTAATCCAAACAGCTCTAGATAATCCAGATTGTCCTGCTTTTGGTTTATATATACAACTGAAATCTAACTCTAAAATGTCATAATTATTTATCATTGAGAACAGTAGAAACTCTTATCTGTTTTGTTTTGTTCTGTTATACATGAAGTTACTGTAAATCAGACTTTACTCGAAGGCACCTAACCACAAAAAATTATTTTTAATATAATCAATGACTTATAGTAATAAACCAGATATTATCATTGAACTCTTATGGCAAATTTCAGCATCATACGTTTCAAAACTTAGTATTTATTAATATTATTTTGCAGTATAATTCAATTGCTTCTTTTTCTCAAATTTGAATGCTTAGTATCATTATAGTACCATCTACTTGATGGTACTAATAAATAAAACAAAAAAAGTATGATTTTGTTTTTTTTAATAATGGCTGGTAAAAGTGGTATCTGTCTTCTCTGTGAGTCAGCAAATCTATTCTATTTTCCATTAATCATTTTACTATTATGTATGAAGGCAGAGAAAAAAAGGGTGAGATCATTAGTGATTTAGGAGTATACCAAACCAATGTAAGTTATTCCTTTACTCCAAATACACAAGAAATTATACATATATTTTTTATATTAAAATCCTTCAGAAAAACCACCCAGAAGTTATTATTTTCTTCAATTAGAGACTGAAAAATTTTTAATATTAATGAGCTAAGCATAAACATAGGTAAGATTTAGGACTAAGATGTGACTACTGAAATTATTTAAAATCTTGTAATAGTTATTTATTCTAATATTTAACTCCAGTTCCTCATAGTAAAATATACTATATGATCTCTTATTAAAAAAAAAGATCATTAATTAAAAAGAAGTCTTCATAAATATCTATAATTTAAAGATATTCTAGTCATGATTTGGCTTCCTCTTATGTGTTAATGAAGCTTGTTGTTGTTGTTATTTGCCATTGAGTCAGCCCTGACTCATAGCGACCCCTCCTTGGGTTTCC
>NW_006921962.1:1082097-1087714 GCF_000298275.1 Orycteropus afer afer
TCCGAGGAGTGGCTGGTGGGTTTGAACCGCCAGCCTTCTGGTTAGCAGTCAAGTGCCTTAGCCACTATGCTACCAGAGCTCCCAACGAAGAACTAGGGGGCGAAAAAAAGAAACACTAGATAACAATTACATAGAAAATCAAAGTTTCTTATCATCATCCATAGACTTTAAAATAACTGTGATGAATATGCTCATGAAATACGTGTAGAATCACAGCAGAGCACTAGAAATAATTACAAATAATGAAATGAAAATCCTTGAATAATAATAATAATAATCTTAAAAACTCAAAAAAAGGCTACATATAATTGAAGAGAGGATTTGAAAACCTGACTGTAGATTAGAATAAAATAATCAAACTGAAATTCAAATGATAAAAAGAGAATAACATGAAACAGAGCATGAGAGATCTAGGTGACATGTAAAAGAATAATAACATATGGCCGTTATAGTGGCAAAGACTACGAAGCAAGAATAGGGTAGAGGTAACACTGAAAGAGATAAAATACTCCACACTAATTAAAGAAATAAAGGCACAGATTTAAGAAGCAGTATGAACCACAGGAAAATGAATTCATAATTTAAAACCTTTCCATAATGAAAACCCAAGGCCCAGAAAGCTTCACTTGTGAATGTTGTTGCTGCTATTTGGTGTCATTGAGTTGGATGTGACTCACAGACACCTTATGTACAACAAACAAAACACTGCCCCATCCTGGGCCATCCTCCCAATCTTTGCTATGCTTGAGCCCACTGGTGCAGCCACTGTGTCAGTCCATATCATTGAGGCTCTTCCCCTTTATTGCTGACCCTCTACTGTACCAAGTATGATATCCTTCTCCAGGAACTGGTTCCTCTGACATCATGACCAAAGTACACGAGACAAACTCTGGCCATTCTTTCTTCTAAAGAGTAATCCAGCTGTTCCTTCTTCCAAGACAGATTTGTTTGTTCTTCTGGCAGTCTATGGTATTTTCAGTATTCTTTGCCAACACCACAATTCAAATGGAGCAATTCTTCTTCAATCTTCCTTATTCATTGTCCAGCTCTCACAAGCATGAGGTTATTGAAAATACCATGGTTTGGGTCAGGTGCACCTTAGTCTTCAAAGTTACATCTTTGGTCTTAAACAGATTAAAGAGTTTTGTTTTTTTTTTTGAAGATTTGTCCAATAAAATATGTCATTTGATTTCTTGACTGCTTCTTCCAATGGCATTTATTGTGGATCCGAGTAAAATGAAATCCTTGACAACTTCAATCTTTTCTCCATTAATCAGGAAGTTGCTTATTAGTCCAGTTATGAGGACTTTTGTTTTCATTAAGATAATGAGGTGTATTCCACACCCAAGGCTGTTGTCTTTGATCTTCATAAATAAATGCTTCGATTCTTGTTCACTTTCAGCAAGCAAGGTTGTGTCACTTGTATATCACAGGTTGCTAACTAGTCTTCCTCAGATCCTGATGCTGCTGTCTTCTTCATATAATCTGGTTCTCTGATTATATGCTCAATATACAGATTATGTCTGGGGAAAGGATACAACCCTGATTCACATTCTTCCTTATTTTAAACTATACACTATCCCCTTTTTCTGTTCAAACAACAGCCTATCGGTCTATGTACAATTTCCTCATGAGCACAATTAAGTGTTCTGAAATTCCCATTCTTTACAGTGCTATTCATAATTTGTTATGATATACACAGTCAAATGTCTTTCTATAGTGAATAAAACAAAGATAAACATCTTTCTGATATTCTTTGCTTTCAGCCAAGATCCATCTGACTTTGGCAATGATATCCTTTGTTCTATGTCCTCTTCTAAATCCAGCTTAGCTGTCTTCCAAATTTCTCAGCATAAATGAGTGAGTGCCTCCAGCTCTGTATCTGTTTGTTGAAACATTTCAGTGAGCATTCCATCAATTCCTGGGCCCTTGTTTTTCACCAATGCCTTCAGTGCAGCTTGGACTTCTTCCTTTAGTACCATCAGTTCTTATTTATATGTCACCTCCTGAAATGGTTGAATGTCAACTAATGCATTTTGGTACAGTGACTCTGTGTATTCCATATTTCTTCCTCTTCTCTTGATGCTTCCTGCATCATTCAACATTTCATCAATAGAATCCTTTAATATTTCAATGAAAGTTACTGAATTTTTTCTTCAATTCTTTCAGCTGGTGAGATGCCGAGTATGTTCTTTCTTTTTGGTTTTCTGACTCCAGGCCTTGCACATTTCATTGTAATACTTTACTTTGTCTTCTCAAGTAACCCTTTGAAATTCTCTATTCAGCTCTTTTATTTCATCATTTGTTTTCCATTCTCTTTTGCTACTCTCCATTCAAGAGCAAGGTTCAGAGTCTCTTCTGACATCCATTTCCATCTTTTCTTCCTTTTCTGTGTACACCCATGAATATTTTTAACTTTTTTAATAAAGCCAATCTTTCACAAACTTTTTGAAATATGAGAGGAGAGGAAGAAGCAAGAACACTCCCCAGCTCATTTCATGAGGACAGAATAGGCTTGAAACGGAAATCTAAAATAGGACAAAGAAACTAATTAGTGGCCAGTGTCAGTCATCAACATGGGTTAAGAACACCTCAAGAGAACAGAGGAGTTATGTAACTTTATTAGTTACACAACTAATAAATGGTTTGAATCCAGTGAGTCTAACTCCAGTGTGAGAATTTAACTAGTATTCAGCACTGCCTAGCCCCGCCTTTTCCCACAGTAACTTTTTGATCCTAGGGATGTCATTTCACTTCTTGTTGACAAAGTTTTCTCACCTGTAAAATAAGAGCATTATTCTAGATGACATCTAAGCTACTATTTCAGACTTGTCTTTTGGATTATTATCTGAAAATAAGTTCATAGTTCTGTTTAGCTACATATTTCAGAGTCTGCTTTTAAATTTATTTTGAAAACTGAATTATTTAGCAAATATCTAACTTTATCTTAAAACAATTTGCAATGAGATATGTAACTAACACATTTTTAAAAGAAAGTTTCATCACCAGAAATGTTCTACAAAGGAAGGGAGAAGCAAACTCTGGGAATAAATCATAAGCCAGCAATTGTAATATCTAGTGAATTTCAGCTGAGTAGATCAATGTGAATTATCTTATTCATGAATTTAAAGATATAGTTGTATTAACAAAACCTGAGTTCCGCTCTTTATTATGTCTCTATTCCACTGTACAATCTTGATAAATCATTTAAAATTTTTGTGGCTTAGTTTCCTTTTTTTTCTAAAATAAGACATTTTTATTTTAGGTCAATGTTGCTCCTAAGACCACAAGTAAATTCTATTAAAATAGTTCCATGATGGTATTATTTGAATAAATAAAAAACATGAATAGAAGAAGCTGTTTTTATTCCACGAATAACAAAATCCTTGAGTCAAGACTTACTTTCCTAATTTACCTCTTAACAGAAAAACATATCGCAACATATAGTTAAGAGAGTGACACCTATTCAGATTGCCTGAGTTAGCTTATTTTAAAAGAGTTACTTAAATTTACCCTAGCTTTACTGCTTTATAAAATGAGAATAATCACAATTCCTACCTTGCAGGATTGTTGTGATGACTAATGAATATAAGAAACTTAAGTTGTTCACAACAGTGCCTGGCACATAGCAGAAGATCAGTAAGTGTTTGCATTTTTAATTGTAATAATTTGAATAGGTTGAGAATGTGTGCAGAGTCTGTATTCTTAAATATCTATAAGAAACAGATGCACACATCATCATGAATAACTTTTTTATTCATGCCTAGAGACAGAGGGTTATAATCAGCGAGAACTTCCTGCAATTTCTCTCATACTAAAATTTCGTACTTCATGTCTAGGAATATTAGTTTGAAAAGAATGGTGATTTAGTAGGCAGTCAGCATTGTTTGATGCTTTATACACTTGTTGTTGTTATGTGCTGTCAAGTTGGACCCCACTCATAGCGACCCCTCCTTGGGTTTCCGAGGCAGTATCACTACGGAAGTAGATTGCCCCATCTTCCTTCCGATTTATACACTATGCAAACTAAAAAGAGTTTCTGCCTTCACAGTGGAGGATAAAATTAAAACCCATGTACAAATGGGAAAAGAAAATTATACACCAAAGCAAGGTCTTATCTTGCTGGTCACACAACTTCATGTCCTGCAATAGGGTACCTTTATCAATAAAGAGACACTGCAAAGAACTATAATCACAGTTTCTTCAAAATCCTTGAAGTTGTCTTAAAGCACAGAGATTGTTCACACCCTAAGAAAGTTTTACTCAAATGTATTTATTTTTATCCTTTGGGCTTAAGGGAAGGAAACTAAATGGAAATGTACTTAGTAAAGGAGAAAACAAATAATGGATTAAAATATTATAATGGAAGATTCATTTTATGAGCATCCTTTTATTTTAATTAGAGTGTAGTCTTTAGATTACAAATCAAATTTTATATAAATCTAGATCTACTTTTTTCTTAAAATGAATAAAAGGAAAAGCAAACAAAGACAAATGAAAACTGACCATGGCCAAACTGAAAGCTTCTTGCTTACACTGTAATTTAATGTATATTATTCATTTTAACTCTTTCTTTGGGTCATAGAAACACAAAATTCAAATATTCTAGTATTTAAAGATTCAAATGACTTAATTCTAATCTACTTTTTGACTTGTAGAAACCACAAAATTTCTCATTTAGTTTATGATAACAATGACCTATTTCAAAGAAGTTCAGTGAGAATTGATGCTTTGAAACTGCCTTGAAAACACAAATTGCTATCATTCCCTTTGACTGTACATATCATTATACCAAAACGGATGTCAATAAGCCGGAACAAAAATATACAAACCATTTAGAACATATCATTACAAAAGAAAAGAAAAATAATTTCCTTCACTCTTTCAACAAAGGTAATTTGGACTATAATTTTTAAGTTCTATGCTATTCTTCCATTGAAGCCATTTTTCTGTTTTCAGAACACAATTGCTACATATGTACATATGTATATATGTTTTAAGTCATAATCAGCATTTTACCTTAAGACAAAATATAAGCAACATTTTTATGAAAAGAAATACGTTGCAAGTTTTAAACTGAAATAAAATTTATATTTTTTATTGTTTTTAAAAAAGTTGGTATATTTAAAATTCCAAATGTTTCATAGATGTATTCTGAATACTCAATCTTAATAATATTCAGAAGTTTTGGTTCTTTTCATACAGTTATCCCAGTACTAGAAAAAATACAACATTGGTTATTTATTTTGATGGTAGTTTGTAATATAATTTGCCCTGTGCATCCTGAGTTCACCTTGTCAGAGGGTACTGCTTCCCCAAGGCTGCCCCAGGGTCCTGTTGACGGATTGCTCTAATTGCAGTCGGTGCTGTAAACAAGGCAGCCACTCCATGCTCTGCCAGCACGCGGAAATAAGCACCAGCATCTGGTGTCCCCACAGGCTTCCCCTACAATGATATGTATTTAAAATGTCACTGGGTAAAATGTCTCATATTTCACTGAGAGTTCAATACTTATACATTTAACATAGCAATGTTAATAAAATGGCGTTCTTAACAAATCTTAGTTTCAAAATAATCTCCTGTTTTCTCAAAAATTACACAAACTAAATCCACAGGC
>NW_006921962.1:1087814-1089438 GCF_000298275.1 Orycteropus afer afer
GATTGCCCAACCTTCCTTCCGAGGAGTGGCTGGTGGGTTTGAACCACCAGCCTTCTGGTTAGCAGTCCAGTGCCCTAGGCACTATGCTACCAGAGCTCCTTTTTCAGTAGTTAAATTTCTTATTAATGGCACTACCATTATTTTATGAAACAAAAGTACAAATATTCCATTTCAAAAAATTCAAAAATATCTATTTCTTTAAAAGTATATTTTATAAAAGTTATAATTAGTCATTTTATAATTTGTTCTTTCTGGGGGGTAAATTTATGTCAGATATATTTATATATCCTGGACATGCACTGTAAAATATTATAGCTACTACCCACATGGGGCTATATAAAATTAAATTATTTAAAACTTAAAATGTTAAAAATTCAGCTTCTCAGCAGCACTGCCTCCATATCAAGAGTTCAACAGTCACATATGGCTAATAGCTACCATATCATAGAGCTCAATTCTATTAGGAAGTGTTGTCCTTTAATAAAAATAATATATTTTTGTTCTTTGTTAGTTGCCAAGTAGGTTCCAATTTATGGCAGCACTATGTACAAAATGAAAAATTGCCCAGTCCCAGCCTGTGTTCAGAATCACTGGTATGCTAGAGTCCTTTGTTGCAGCCATTGTGTATTTTGAGTGTCTTCTACCCATGGGACTTATCATTAAGTGCTATATTACATAATATTCTGTGGTGATTCATACAGTTTTTATTGGTGAATAGGCCTCTCTTCCTACTCTGTCTTATTCAGGAAGTTTTGTCGAAATCTGTCCATCAAGAGTGACTCTATTCAGTGATACAAAATGCCTGCAATCCTTACAGAAACAACATAAGACAGAGATAGAGTAATCCCTCACAGACACCCAGACACTGTGGGAGAGAGATTCAACAGATCTACTGTCTCAGGACCATAGACCGGGGGATACCAGACTCAATTGGCACAACAAAATACATAAAAGCCTTGTTCCTCATCCTACATTGGTGACTCGCGACTGAGGTCTTAAAAACTTTCAAGCGGCCATCTAAGATGCAGCTAATGGTCTCCTATTTTCAGAAGTGAAGAAGAGTGCAAAACAACAAGGGCATTTGGAAACAATCAGCCCTAGGACATGATGGCCCTTGAGACCAGAAGAATTAGATGGTGCCTGGCGACCAATTCTAATCACTCAGGAAAGGTTCAAAACTGGAGATACTGGATAGAGTGGGAGGACTGGTCAGAGGGAATCTGGTGAGACCCCCATTACTATAGTCCTAGGATACATTCTGGGCCTGGAGTAAAGCTCGCTCCAGTGTTTGGCTCTCTGCCTAATAGTAAACAAGATGTACATACAGACCACTCAACCCAGGGTGACGTACCCACATACTGTTGTTGTTGTTAGGTGCCTTTGAGTCGCTTCCAACGCATAGCAACCCCATGCACAGTAGAACTAAACACTGCCTGATCCTGCACCAGCTCCATGATCCCTGCTATACCTGAGCCCATCATCGCAGCCACTGTGTCAATCCACCTTGTTGAAGGACTCCCCCTCTTTTGTCGACCCTCCACCCTACCAAGCATGACATCCTTCTCCAGGGAATGGTCCCTTCTGACAACATGACCAAAATAGGTGAGACGAAGTCTGGCCATTT
>NW_006921962.1:1095643-1097841 GCF_000298275.1 Orycteropus afer afer
ATGATATGTATTTAAAATGTCACTGGGTAAAATGTCTCATATTTCACTGAGAGTTCAATACTTATACATTTAACATAGCAATGTTAATAAAATGGTGTTCTTAACAAATCTTAGTTTCAAAATAATCTCCTGTTTTCTCAAAAATTACACAAACTAAATCCACAGGCACTAGAGAGGCCACTGGCTCCAAGACAGCATCCTCAAACCTTTTTATATTGTAAGTATTCATTTCTCAAAATCTGAAAGATAAAGGACCCATTCAATATTGAATATGACTCAACAGGTCAAAATAAATTTAATAACACAAACACTCTTCTGTCTATCAAGACATTAAGTATATTGTTTTGTGCAGACTAAATGAGAAATATGCTGTGAATTTTTAATATTAACACATTTTTCATAATCTGCATTAAGTGAGATAAGAGCAACTCTCAAAATATTTGAGAAAAGAAAAACAAAATTGGAATCACAGTGATGAAAGACCTTTACAAAAAAACATCTCATTCTAAGGAAAGCAAATTGAAATGGAACACATAAAAATAGATAAGCTAGGCACTAATAAGCTGAAATGGACTGGTTTTGGCCATTTTGAATCAGACAACCACATGATCTACTATACTGGGAATGACAAACTGAAGAGGAATGGTGTGGCATTCATCACAAAAAATGTTTTAAGATCTATCCTGAAGTACAATATTGTCAGTGATAGGATAATATCCATACACCTACAAGGAAGAGACATTAATACCGCTATTAGTCAAATTTATGCATCGACCACCAATGCCAAAGATGAGGAAAATGAAGATTTTTACCTTCTCTATTCTGAAATTGGTCAAACATGCAATCAATATGTATTAATTATTACTGGTGATTGGAATGTGAAAGTTGGAAACAAAAAGAAGCACCAGTTGTTGGGGAATATGACTTTGGTGATAGAAATGATGCTAGAGATTGCATGATAGAATTGTACAAGACCAACAACTTATTCATTGCAAATACTTTCTTTTTTCAACAACATAAACAGCACTTATGAATGTGGACTTTGCTAGATGGAATACACAGGAATCAAATTGACTACAACTATGGAAAAAGGAATAAAGAAGCTAAATATTTTGAGCCAAAATAGAGCCAGGAGCTGACTGTGGAACAAACCATCAACTGCTGATATGCAAGTTGAAACTGAAGCAGAAAACAATTAAAACAAGTCCACAAAAGTCAAAATATGACCTTGATTATATCCCACCTAAATTTAGACATCCTCTAAAGGATAGATTTGGTACACTGAACATCAATGACTGAAAACCAGAGAAGCTCTGGGATAATGTCAAGAACATCATCCATAAAGAAAGCAAAGGTCATTAAAAAGATGGGAAAGGAAGAAAAGACCAAAATGATTGTCAGAAGAGACTCTGAAACATGCTATTGAATGTAGAGTAGCTAAAGCAAATGGAGGAAATGACAAGATAAAGGAGGTGACCAGAAGATTACAGAGCAGCTTGAGAAGACAACCCACTGCCGTCAAGTCGGATCTGACTTGGGTTTCTGAGATAGTATCACTACGGTAGATTGCCCAATCTTCAAAGTCAACTATTATAATGAAATGTGCAAAGACATGGAGTTAGTAAACGAAAAGGGAAGAACATGCTAAGCATTTCTCAAGCTGAAAGAATGGAAGAAAAAATTCAAGCCTCAAGTGGCAATATTGAAAGATTCTATGGGCAAAATATTGAATGATGCAGGAAACATCAAGAGAAGATGAAAGGCGTACACAGAGTCACTGTACCAAAAAGAACTGGTCGATGTTCATCCATTTCAGGAGTTGGCATATGATCAAGAACTGATGGTATTAAAGGAAGAAGTTAAAGCTCAACTGAAGGAAGTGGTGAAGAACAAGGCTCCAGAAATTAACAGAATACCCATTGAGAGAAAGAACTGGCAAAGAACAAGGCTCCGGGAATCGATGGCATACCGATTGAGATATTTCAACAAACAGATGCCCATTGGAGGCACTCACTAAGTTATGCCAAGAGATTTGGAGGACAGCTACCTGGCCAACTGACTGGAAGAGATCCATATTTGTGCCCATTAAAAGAAAGGTAATCCCACAGAATGTAGAAATTATAGAACAATATCATTAATATCACATGCAAGTAAGATCTTACTGAAGATAATTCAGAAACGTTTGCAGCAGTATATTG
>NW_006921962.1:1099131-1102381 GCF_000298275.1 Orycteropus afer afer
TACTTCCGTAGTGATACTGCCTCGGAAACCCAAGGAGGGGTCGCTATGAGTCGGGGCTGACTCGACGGCACATAACAACAACAACAACAACAGAAGCACTTACTTCTCTATGACAAGAAATTTGGAAGACCAACTGACTGGAAGAGATCCATATATGTACTATATATGTACCCATGCCAAACAAAAGTGATTCCACAGAATGTGGAAATTATTGAACAATATCATTAATATCACACACAAGTAAAATCTTGCTGAAGAAAATTCAAAAATGGTTGCAGCAGTATATTGACAGAGAACTTCCTGAAATGCAAGCTGCATTCAGAAGAGGACATGGAAGGAGAGATATCATTGCTGCTGTTGGATAGATCTTGGCTGAAAACAAAGAATACCAGAAAGATGTTTATTTGTGTTTCATTGACTATACAAAAGCATTCAATGACGTAGATCATAACAAATTATGGATAACATTGAGGAGAACAGGAATTACAGAATACATAAATTGTGCTCATGGGAAACCTGTACATAGACCAAGAGGCAGTTGTTCGAACAGAACAAGGAGATACTGAATGTTTAAAATTAGGAAGGGAGTGTGTCAGGGTTGTATCCTTTCATCATACTTATTCAATCTGTATGAGGAGCAAGTAATCTGAGAAGCTGGACTATATGAAGAAGAATGCAGCATCAGGATTGGAGGAAGACTCATTAACAACCTATGATATGCAAACGACACAACCTTGTTTGCTGAAAGTGAAGATGACTTGAAGCACTTACTGATGAAGATTAAAGACTCCAGTCTGCAGTAGAGATTACACCTTACCACAACGAAAATGAAAATCCTCACAAATAGACCAATAAGCAGCATCACAATAAATGGAGAAAAGACTGAAGTTGTCAAAGATGTCATATTACTTGGTTTCACAGACAATACTAGCGGAAGCAGCACTCAAGAAATCAGATGATCTGTTGCACTGGGCAAATCTGCTGCAAAAGGCTTTTTTGCTGAAGAACAAAGACGTCTCTTTGAAGACTAAGGTGCATCTAACCCAAGCCATGGTGTTTTCAATTGCCTAATACGCACGGGAAAGCTGGACAATGAATAAAAAAGGCTGAAGAAGAGTTAATGCTTTTGAGTTGTTGTGTTGGTGAAGAATGCTGATGGTGAAGAATGGACTACCAGAAGAACTAACAAATCTATCTTGGAAGAAGTGCAGCCGAATGCTCATTAGAAGCAAGAATAGACTTCCTTTCACCTACTTTGGTCATGTTGTTAGAAGGGACCATTCCATGGAGAAGGATATCATGCTTGGTAAAGTGGAGGGTCAGCAAAAAAGGGGAAGGCCCTCAATAAGATGGATTGACACAGTGGCTGCAACAATGGGCTCAAGTATAGCAAGGATCGTGAGGCTGGCACAGGATGAGGCAGTGTTTTGTTCTGTTGTATGCAGGATCACTATTGAGTCAGAGCTGACTCAATGGCACCTAACAACACAATTCAAAAGGACACAAAGCATTAACTTCAATGGGTGTTTCCTCAAAGCAGAAATCAAGCAAAGTATTTAAATATTAATAATTCAGTTAAAATTCTAAGTTATCCATAAAATCCATTATGGCCATATCCTCTCATTCTGCATTTATTCTTCTCACTGCTGTTTATTCCTGCTCTTCTAAAGCAGGTACTTAGAATGTCAATATATGTTACCTAAAAAAAAAAAAAAAAAACTTCTCCATCAAACTCTTTTTGAGAAAGTTGGGATAAAAAAAGAAAAACAAGTTTCTTGGTCTTTTATTGAAGAGTTGACAGTGTTAAAGTGCACCATGAATTTCCAAGTGATGAGAAAGTATATGTAATATTTTCTAAACTTCTGTGACCATATCTCCCATGTTAACATCCCTTAGATTTTTGTTTTTTTTTAGAAGGCATACTTTAGGCAACACTAACCTAAATTATAAACAGGGAAGGTTTTGCTAGTAGTAAAAAGAGACCTCCCCAAGGAAGCGATTATTAAAGAGTGATAATAAACAAAAATTAGCCTGTAGCTGTCAATTAATTTAAATTCACTCTCCACCTCTAATTGCATCTTGGATAGGACAATATATTTTATTACTGTCTTTAATGGTTTCCCTTAATAATCTTCAACATAATTGTTTCTTCTTTTAAAAAATTAACCTTTCTAGATATTTCTAAAATAGTTTTCTCTCTTGTTTTTTAAATACTAAATAAAAAATGTGTTGGAACTGAAATTCATTTTTATTATCACAACTATCCAAAGCATTTGAGATCAATTTATTTCATTACTACCTCATGTGGGTCAACAGATTCACATAATATACAATCTGGCAACATGTACATAATGTGACTCACAAATTTTGAAGACTTGAGCACATCAGTCTGAAATAAATCAACTCTTTTATTGCCTTATTATCAAGGTAAATATTTAACTTTTCCTTCTTTGATAGATCTTAGGCACTAATCTGTCCACAACATACTTAATAAATCTTGACTTAAAAACCAAAAACCAAAGTCACTGCTGTTAAGTCGATTCCGACTCATAATGACAGCCTCTTCAGTTTCCGAGGCAGTATCTCTACAGAAATAGATTGCCTAGTCTTCTTTTCGAGGAGTGGCTGGTGGGTTTGAACCACCAACCTTCTGGTTAGCAGTCAAATTTCTTAGACACTATGCTATATTAAAAAAATATATTGTTAACGGATCTTATGCAATTTACTTACACTGCCTGTGCCTCTATATTCCTCCCTGCTAAACAGGAATAATCCTTATGCCAATATTTCCTCGATAAGCTAAGTGCACTGAGATAATATTTTTAAGTAGTTTGGCCTCCACTGAAGAAAGATAGTTTGTTGCCAACTGCAATTGAAGCTCTGTGCATTGCTAATGTCATAGGGTGATGACAATATTCACACTAAAAGGTGATATTAATATCATAATGAAAAATGCTATACCATGTACAAAAGGTTTGAACCACCAACTTTTCAGTTACCAGTCAAGTTCTTAATCACCAGGTGCCTCTGTCTCTCTTTCTTTCTGTGTGTATGTGTGTGTGTATATAAATACGTACATATATGCAGAGTCATATATGTGTGTGTATATATATATACATATACACACAGATGTCTATATACAGATATACGCATATATGTACATACAAGTATATATACATATTTTCTGGAAAGAAATGTTGGGCAATCTAGTGATATTGCCTCAGAAACCCAAGAAGGGGTTGCTATGAGT
>NW_006921962.1:1103041-1103525 GCF_000298275.1 Orycteropus afer afer
GAGGCAGTTATCACTACAGAAGTAGGACTGCCCAACTTTCCTTCCGAGGAGTGGCTGGTGGGTTTGAACCACCAGCCTTCTGGTTAGCAGTCAAGAGCCTTAGGCACTGTGCTATATGACTCGTGAAGTAGAGCAAACAGTTAAGTGTGTGACAACTAGTAAAAGATTGGCAGTTTGAACCCACCCAGAGGCACCTAGAAGACAGGCCTCACAATCTGCTTCTGAAAGGTTATAGCCTTGAAAACCCTATGGAACATCATTTTATCTGACACATGGACACATGGACTCATCATGAGTTGGAACTGACTTGATAGCAATTAATAACATAGATATACATATAGGTATATAGGAGCTCTGGTGGCATAGTACCTAAGGCATTTGACTTCTAACCAGGAGGCTGGTGGTTCAAACCCACCAGCCACTCCTTGGAAGGAAGATTAGGCAATCTACTTCTGTAGTGATACCATCTGGGAAACCCAAGGAG
>NW_006921962.1:1104115-1105551 GCF_000298275.1 Orycteropus afer afer
AGATGAATAAAATATACTTTTTTTTCCAATTTCTGCAGTCTGAATTTGCCGAAACATGCAATCAAGATATGTTGATAATTAGGGTGATTGGAATACAAAGGTGGAAAAAAAAGAAACGTCAGTAGTTGGAAAATATGGCCTTGGTGATAGAAATTACACCAGCCATCAAATAATAGCATTTTGCAACACCAATGTCTTATTCATTGCAACATTGTCTTTTTCAACAACATAAACAGTGACTATATATGTGGATCTCACAAGATGGCAATCAAGTCAACTACATCTGAGGAAACAGATAATGGAGAAGCTCAAAATTATCAGTCAGAACAAGGCTAGGAGCTGACTGTGGAACAGACCATCAATTGCTCATATACAAGTTCAAGTTGAAGCTGAAGAAAATTGAAACAAGTCCACAAGAGACAAAATATGACCTTGAGTATATCCCACCTGAATTTAGAGACCAGCTGAAGGACAGATCTGACACACTGAACACCAATGAACGAAGACCAAATTAGTTGTGGGATGACAGACATCAAGAACATCAAACAGGAAGAAAGCAAAAAGTCATTACAAAAACAGAAAAGGAAGAAAAGAACAAAGCAGATATCAGGAAAGACTCTAAGAATTGCTCTTGAATGGAGAACAAGTAAAGTGAATGGAAGAAATGATGAAATAAAGAGCTGAACAGAAGATTTCAAAGGACAGCTTGAGAAGACAAAGTAAAGTATTACAACAAAGTGTGCAAAGACCTACAGTTAGGAAACCAAAGGGGAAGAACATTATCAGTATTTGTCAAGCTGAAATAACTGAAAAAAATCAAGCCTTGTGTTGTGATACTGAAAGAGTCTATAGGCAATATATTGAATGATGCAGGAAGCATCCAAAGATGGAAAGAATACACAGAGTCACTGTACCAAAAAGAATTGGTCAGTGTTCAATCATTTCAGGAAGTAGCATATGAACAAGAGCTGATGGTATTGAAGGAAGAAGTCCAAGCAGCACTGAAGTAATTGGAAAAAAATAAGGCCCCAAAACATGATGGAATACCCACTGAGATGTTTCAACAAATGGATGCAGCACTGGAGGTATTTGCTTGTTTATGTCACGAAATTTGGAAGACAAATACCTGGCCAACTGACTGGAAGAAATAGATATGTGTGCCCATTCCAAAGACAGGTGATCCAACAGAATGTGAAAATTCTGGAACAATACTATTAATATCACATGCAAGTAAAATTTGGGTGAAGATAATTTTAAAATGATTGCAGTAGTACATCGATTGGGAACTGCCATAAATGCAAGCCAGATTCAAAACATGGAATGAGGGATATCATTGCTGATGTCAAATGGATCCTGGCTGAGAGCAAAGACATGGGACTTCCAGAAAGATGGAGGAATAGGCAACAAGCAGCACAGACTCTCCTCAATGAAGAAAA
>NW_006921962.1:1107191-1108227 GCF_000298275.1 Orycteropus afer afer
AGAGATGCTAAAGGGAGTCCTTTGGAAAGAGAAGCAACAACAAACAATTGACCATTAACACACGTGATGACATAACCCAGAAACCAACCCAGCTATGGAAGTATCCAAAGTAAATAAGTCTACACGATTGTAAACAGGGAATCAGAGACATCAATTGACAAATGAGGACAACTACAAACCAAAAAGAGGGAAAAAACGGTGTCATTACAGAACTTCTAGATGGTAGGGAAGTCAAGATAACTGCAAGATAGAACAGACTGTTCTAAACTTGGGAAGCAAACTATAAATCACAGAGCAACCTCAAAGAAAAATGATAAACCTTCACATCAAAATATAAAAGAGGACCAGCACAAAGATTTAGCAAATACTAAAACAATAGCAGCAAAGGAAGTGATAACACAATTCATAAACAAAATGAGCTCAGCATAGAAAATTATATGGAACAAAGAAATTGACACCACAAAAAGCACTTAACAAAAATGACAGCAACAAATTCTTATTTGCCAATAATTACAAACCTGGCAAGGGACTTATCTCTAAGATTTATAGAAAACTCCAATGCCTCAACAGCAAAGGAATTAACAATCCATTGAAAAATGAGCAGAAGAAGACATGAATAGACACTTCACAAGGAGGATATTCATGTGGCCAGCTAATACATGAAGAGATGCTCATGATCATTGGCTATTAGGGAGATGCAAGTCAATACAACAATCAATACAACATCTCACCCCAGCACTGATGGCAAGGTTCAATGCAACAGAAAATAACAAATTCTAGCAGGGATGTGGAGAGATAGGGACTCTCATACAGTGCTGGTGGGGCTGTGAAGGAATACAACCACCGTGGAAAGCAGTATGAGATTCCTTGTTGTTGTTGTTATTATTTGCCACTGAGTAGGACTCAATTCATAGCAACGCCTCCTTGGGTTTCCTAGGCATTATCACTATGGAAGTAGATTGTCCAACCTTCCTTCCAAGGAGTGGCTGGTGGGTTTGAACTGCCAACCTTCTGGTTAGCAGTCAAGTGCCTTAGG
>NW_006921962.1:1109282-1117061 GCF_000298275.1 Orycteropus afer afer
AAAAAAAAAAAAAAAAAACTTACTGCAGTTGAGTCGGATCCAACTCATAGCGACCCCTCCTTGGGTTTCCGAGGTGGTATCACTATGGAAGTAAATTGCCCAACCTTCCTTCCGAAGAGTGGCTGGTGGGTTTGAACTGCCAGCTTTCTGGAGAGCAGTCAAATGTCTTAGACACTAAGCCACCAGAGGTCCCTGTGTTCTGTAATTGGAGTCATAACTCTATTTTGAGCTTGACATAAATTTCAGATGCCATCTGGGTTCTTTCTGACCATTAAACCAGCATTGTCATTATATATTGATAGCTTCTAGGACAAACCTAGGGAGGGGCAGTTTGCCTTCAGGGAGAGTATGGTTGGAAGTAGATTATACTCTCACAAAGGACTAGGGAACATGCCTGAGAGTATCCTTTTCTAATTTAAATTAATTTTGGGGTCTTGGTATTGTTTGATAGCCACCTTGTGGCTAAGACTCAGGCTACATGGTCATGAGTCACAGCCTATCTGTACCACCACCTAACTAAGTAGTCAAGGCCTGGAACCAATCATGTAACCTTTTTCTATCTTCAGTTATGTACATATCCCAATCAGGATATTTTCCCTTCTCTGTAGTCCCACCTGCAAAAGACAAAGCACTAATAATGATTTTATGATCTCCTTTTTTTCAATCACATATAATTAGCCCCATAGCCATGACTCAGTGAGTGGACTCTATTCAGCTTTCTGTACTATGTACGAAACTGAGTAAAGTCAAAGTCCAGCTATTTCCCCCACCCTGGCTAGGACAGATAGGATCCGAGTTGGAATAAATAAGTAAACATAATTACTCTCAACAATTTCCCCACCCTGGTTAAGACAAATAGGACCTCAGCTGGAGACAGATGAGTAAACACAATAAGCTCAGTTCCTTAAGAGCTGAATGGAATGAAAAGCCAATTTGCACATTCTTTCTTGCTATTCCCCTAGAAACAGGTGATAAACGCATTAATGTGTCTTAGAAAACAACTTGAAAATTAACTCTGGCCTGTACACATGCATGTTGGGGCATGCAGGACCAAAGTTGCTGGGAACTGACATTCTCCCCTCTGTCTAAGACCCTATCATGACAGGAAGTCGGTGTGACTCATCTGGTGCACAAGCACACTGCATTAAAAAACAACTGTCCCTTTAAACTGAGGCAAAGGAAATTTTAGCCAATCGTCAACCATCTCATGCCCAAATTCCTGAATTTTTTTGAATATGCATAACTCTCTCTCCTGAAACTTACAAAAACTGTAATTCGATTTAGATTCAGGGCGTCAGATCCGGGTAAAAAGGACTCCTGCCTCTTTGCATTGCCGTTTTGCAATAAATAATTTTCTCTCCTCTTAATCACTTGGTGTGTAAACTGTTTTGGCAGGGACCCGCGTTTGGTCCTATTTCATATACATGCTGATGGTTTCTCTCATCCAGGATGATTGTCTTTGTTTTGTCTTTGTCCTGTCCAAGACTTAAAAAAAAGTGTCTCTGTTGAATCTAGGGTCTCTTTTCCCCTATTACAATCCTTGAACAAATAATCCAAGAAGCTGTACTATATAAAGAATTGCACAGAATCAGCACTTGGAGTAAGACTCATTAGCAACCTGCAATATGCAGATGACAAAACCTTGCTTACTTAAAGTGAAGATGACTTGAAGCACTTGCTGAAGAAGATCAAAAATCACAGCCTTCAGTATGGATTACACTTCAATATAAAATAAAAAATACTCAAAACTAGACCAATAAGCAACATCACAATAAATGGAGAAAAGACTGAAATTGTCAAAGACTTCATTTTACTTGGATCCACAAGTAAAATGAAATCAAACAATCCACTGGGCAGATCTGCTGCAAAAGACCCCTTTAAAGTGTTAAATAGCAAAGATGTCACTCCAAAGACTAAGCCAAGATACTTTCAACAGCCTCATTTGCATGTGAAAGGTGGACAATGAGTAAGGAAGACAAAGGCCAAAGAGGAATTGATGTATTTAAATTGTGGTATTGTTGAAGAATACTAAAAATACTGTAGACTGCCATAAGAACGAACAAATCTGTCTTGGAAGAAGTATAGCCAGAATGTTCCTTAGAAATGAAAATGGTCAGACTTGGTCTCATGTACTTTGGCCCACAATCTATTCAAAATGTTTTAAAAAGTAGCCAGTAATACATTAAGCCATGCTAAGCTGCCTGTAGAAAATGATACTGCTTCTAGAATTCACACATTCAGTAAGGGGTAATAGTCCAAACAATATTCAATTTTAAAAGAAGAAGATTCCAAGACGGTAGAAATTTTGAACAATGCTTATAGCAAAAGCAGTAATGTAACTAGCAGGTCAAATTCATTTTAAGATTCTCTCAAATTCAATATATTTACAGTTATCCTTTTTTATTCCCTTCCCCATAACTAAAGACCACATAATTATTTGCTGCCCAGAGACTAGAGGCAGAAACTGGAACCTACAACTGTGAAGCAGAGATTATAAACTTGCAGCTGTTAAAAATCATAAATTTTTGTTGGATGTTTACAAAACATCAGCAGCTAATACTAGTTAGGAATCTTGCTGGGGCATTGGCTAACGTGCTCAGCTGCCAACCAATAGTTGGCAGTTCAAACTCACAAGCTTCTCTGTGGGCGAAAGATGGGGCAGTCTGCGTCCATAATGATTACAGCATTGGAAACTCTATAATGCAGTTTTACTCTGAGTCACAACTGATTCAATGGCAATGGGTTTGGTGGTTTTTTTTGCGTGTTTTAATATCAGACTTAAAATGAGGTTAAAGATGGGGCTAAGCACACACACTAAGACCATTATCAAAATAACTTAAAAATTAACTACCAGTTATAATTTTCTACCATTTGGGATTCAATATATTAATATTAATGGGCCAACAGATGAAAAGTTCTGGGTTAGAAAAACCAGATAATATCTCAATTTCTCATACTGTTGCTAGTTTAAAGTTTCTAATACGAGAAAGTAGTAAAATACAGCAATACAGCAAATCAAAGATAAACACTTTGAGTGAAGATGAAATTGTTTTATTATTAATCCTAGGACATGAGTTTCATTCAAGATGTGGGTTTATGGGTGCTTGTAGTTTCTTTTACTTGACATAAAAATTTTCGAGTAGACAGGAGTGTTTGACTCTTTTTTAAGGTAGCATTAGAAATACATTTGGTCTCTTTCTGAAGAATACATCTGAGAATGTTACCTAAGGCATATTTCTACTGCAGTTCTAAGCTGAAGACAGAAGTAACATGCCTTATTGACTAGTCCTGAATTTCATTTCACCAGGCAAATTTTTTTTCTTGTTTATTTTGGAAAAGTGATGAAATGGGAAACAGGATTTGTTATTACTACTACCTACCATTTGCCTTCATCTTATCAAGGGATAAGTGTTTGGGCTTATAATAATTATAGTGTATTTGTAGTTTGTACAATACAATTTGTATACAATAAGGAGAAAAGACTTTGCTTGCCCATTCGTTAACTATTGTATATATAAGATGGATTACCTCCAAGTAAGAAAAATTAGATACCTGCAAACAGGGGACAGTGAGATTATTACTCCTCCCCCTTTTGTGCATACAACCAGTTAGGTATATAACCTTCTAAAACATGGATTTTTCCTTCTCGAAAGTCACTCTTTCCATAACACATTTATTTTAATCTCAATTATGAAACATTGGGTATAATTACTTAGTCTTTATTTTACTTTCTTACCTCAAGGACATGCTCTGGCTTCCAGGCATGAGAAGGCAGAATTTCTCCATAACTAAAGCTCCAAATTCCTTTCATATACATGTATTTTTTTTCAATATACAAATATGTATCTATAACTCTATCTACATCTATCCTCTTTGGGTTTGTTCTTTCTCGGTCTTCTTCCAACTCTGAAGGTTGGTCATTTGGGCTATCTCAGTAAAAAAACCTTACCTCTAGAAATATTATTGCCAAATAAATGAAACAGAGCACTGTTAATTCTGCAGACCAGGAGCTGAGCTAATTCACAATTATGATATATATATTTAGTATTATCAGTAACCACAGAGCACATTTATCACTCTGGGTTAATCAGATATACTAATATTTGTTACTACATGTATAGTTAACTAATATAATGCCCTATAGTGGAAAATAAAAGGTATTTTCCCTGTATTTGTTTTCTTATCGATACTGCTAAGGTAGCTGGCATATCCCTCTTTAATGAACTCTGACCTTACATTGTCAGAGCCCTTTAAAAACACATACCTGTGGATGGGATTACTCTTGAAACTACATTGCTTAGCCTTATCCTCCTGGTAACAGGTATCCCACATAAAGTATTAACTAAGAATGAAAATAACAAAAGTAAACCCAAGATGCTATGGGGCCTGTGGTAAAGTTGTGTGTCAACTTGTCTGGGCAGTGGCCTTGAGTGGCTGGGCAGCTGCATGTAGTTATTCCCCATGATGTGATTGGATGTAGTACAATCAACTCCATAGTTGAATCCATAGTTGAGCAACTAGAGAGTTGCCTTTGTTGTGTGGTCTGCTTCTAGTAAATAATGAAATGCTTTGAGTAAGTCTTGAGTTTTAGGGACATGTGGACCCTGCACTTGGCTGAATCTTCATCTCAGTGGTCTGCCATGTTGCCTGCTAATCTTGGGACTATGCCATTTTACCTGCTGACCTTGGTTTGTCAGACTCAGCAGCCAGCAGCTGCCTTAGTTAAGAGATGCCTCAAGCTCCAATGGGCAAGAAGCAAGAGACAGCCTTTAGAGCCAGTACTTTGAATTCAGTCTTCTAGACTCCTAAACTATAAGAGCATAAATCCTTGTTTGTTAAAACCATCCACTTGTAGTATTTTCTGTTGTAGCAGCACTAGAGAACCAAGATAGAGCTTATGACTGTGAAGCAATGATTCGTGCTAATCATATACCAGAAATCACTGGCAATTTTCCTTTAAGTATGCCTAATTATAGTAATAAAGCCAGTACAATTTGTTGAATGTTTATTATTTTCAAGGAAAGGAGCCCTGGTGGAACAATGTTAAGCACTTAGCTGCTAACCAAAAGGTCAGTGGTTCAAATCCACTAGCCTTTCCAAAGGAGAAAAGGCCTGGTGGTCTGCTCCAGTAATGTTTTAGCCTAGGAAACCCTATAGGACAGTTCTTTTCTCTTCTATAGGGTTGCTATGAATCGGAATCAACTTGATGGCACTCAACAACAACATAACTGATCGCTTCCAGCTGTATGAAAAATAATTGGTCGATGCCCATCTATTTCAGGAGGTGGCACATGATCAAGAACCAATGGTATTAAAGGAAGAAGTTGAAGCTGCACTAAAAGAATTGACAAAGAACGAGGCTCTAAGAATTGACAGAATACATACTGAAATCCTCCAACAAATGGATGCAATGCTGGAAGCACTCACTTGTCTTTGCCAAGAAATTTGGAAGACGGCTACTTGGTCAACTGACTGGAAGAGGTCCATATTTGTACCCATTCCAGAGAAAGGTGATCTCACAGAATATGAAAATTATCACAAAATATCACTAATATCATTCATAAGTAAAATCTTGCTGAAGATAATTCAAAACTTCTGATTGTCGAACTGGCTATCAACTGTTCATATGCAAGTTCAAATTGAAGTTGAACACAATTAAAACAAGTCCATGAGAGCTAAAATATGACTGTGATTGTATTCTTCCTGAATTTAGAGACCATCTAAAGAATAGATTTGATGCATTGAACACCAATGGCCGAAAACCAGAGGAATTGTGGGATGACATCAAGAACATCATCCATGAAGAAAGCAAAGGTCATTAAAAGACAAGAAAGGAAGAAAAGAACAAAATGAATGTCAGAAGAGACTCTGAAATTTGGCCTTGAATGGAGAGTAGCTAAAGCAAATGGAAGAAATGACAAGATTAAAGAGCTGAAGAGAAGATTTCAAAGAGCAGCTTGAGAAGATAGTCAATTTTGAAAGAACTGAAGAAAAAATTCAAGCCTCAAATTTCAACACTGAAAGATTCTATGGGCAATACAGTGAATGATGCAGGACACATCAAAAGAAGATGGAAGGAATACACAGAGTCACTGTATCAAAAATAATTGGTCAATGTTCACCCATTCTAGGAGATGACATATGATCAAGAAACAATGGTATTGAAGAAAGAAGTCAAAACTGCACAGAAGGAATTGGTGAAGAAAAAGCCTCCTGGAATTGACGGAATTCCAGGATGTTTCCCATTGAGATGTTTCAACAAATGGATGCCACGCTAGGGATTTGGCTGTGCTAAGGGATTTGGAAGACAGCTACCTGGCCAACTGACTGCAAGAGATCCATATTTGTACCTATGCCAAAGAAAGGTGATCCCAAAGAATGTGGAAATTATCAAATATCATTAATGTCACACACAAGTAAAATCTTATTGAAGATAATTCAAAAATAGTTGCAGGAGTATATTGACAGAGAACTTCCAGAAATGAAAGCTGGATTCAGAAGAGGAGATGAAATGAGGGATATCATTGCTGATGTCAGATGGATCTTGGCTCAAAGCAAAGAATACCAGAAAGATGTTTACTTGTGTTTCATTGACTATGCAGAAGCATTCTATTGTATGGATCATGACAAATTATGGATAACATTGAGAAGAACACTTACTTGTACTCACGAGGAACCTGTACATAAACCAGGAGGCTGTCATTCAAACAGAACAAGGGGACAGTGCATGGTTTAAAATCAAGAAGGGAGTGCATCAGGGATGTATCTTTTCACTATACTTATTCAAACTGTATGCTAAGCAAATAATCTGAGAAGCTGAACTATACAAAACAGAACATTGCATAAGGATTAGAGGATGACTCATTAACAACCTGTGACACACAGGTGATGCAACTTTTCTTGCTTAAAGTGAGGATGACTTGAAGCACTTACTGATGAAGATTGAAGACTCTAGTTTGCAGTATGGATTATACTTCAATATAAAGAAAACAAAAATCTTCACAACTGGACCACTGAGCAATATTACAATAAATGGAGAAAATATAGAAGTTGTCAAAGACTTCATATTAATTATTCTACGATCAACACCAAGGGAAGCAACAGTCAAGGCATCAGATGACATACTGCATTGGGCAAATCTGCTACAAAGGACCTCTTTCCAGTGCTGAAGACCAAAGATCTCCTTGAAGACTAAGGTGTGCTTGACCCAAGCCATGTGTTCTAGTTACCTAGTGCTGCCCTAACAAAAATATATCACAAATGGGATAGCCTTAACAAACATGAGTTATTCTCTTACAGTTTGGATGCTTTAAGTCCAAGTTCAAAGTGCCAGGCTCTAGGGGCTGGGTGAAAGCCCTTCAGCCTTGGAGTCCAGCTCTGGAGTCCAGCTCTGTCTCCTGCTCCTGGCCCACTGGAGCTAGAGGTGTTTCTTCACTCAGACAGCTGCTGGCTGCTGAGGCTGACAAACTCAATGTTGACAAGTAAAAAGGCACAGACCCAATGATACCAAACCACATGGCAGGCCATTAGTTTAAGTCCATTGTAAGTTCCAAGGTCAGCAGAGCATGGCAGTCTGCTGAACAATGACATGGCTACATGCAGGGTCCAAGTGTGCCATAAACTAGAGACTATCCCCAAGGCTTCTCCTTATATACAGGAAGCAGATCACATCCCAAAGGCAATTACTCAGCTGCTTGTGGTAGATCCCACCATGGAGTTGATTGCCAGTCTCATCATGGGGAATAACTACAACTAGCTGCCTAGCTACTCAACCAAGCC
>NW_006921962.1:1130722-1138073 GCF_000298275.1 Orycteropus afer afer
TCAAGGCTCAGGGGTCCAAGATTATCTTCTGTGTCTGTGTTAATTGGTTTCCCTTTTCTTTGTTGAAGAGGGTCTGTGCAGTCCTTCTGCCTAGTCCGCCATCTTACCCCGCCTCCGGTCTGATTTATTTTTCTGTTATCTTTAGGTATCACCTCAAGTGTCAGTTCCTCAGGGAAACCCTCCTTGACCTCTCTGACTGAATAAAATTCTCCTATTATACAATCTCTTAACACCTTGCATTTTTCCTTCGGGGCTTGTATAACAGTTGCAGTTTCATATTTGTTTCTGATTCTTCTGATTTGTTTGCTCCCCTTGACTCTAAACTCTATGAGAGAAGGAACTACATCATTTTTTCTCACAATTGATTCTAGAGCTTATGTTGTTGTTCAGTGCTGTTGAGTCAGCTCTTACTTACATAGTGACCTTATGATGCTGTTGTCAGAGCTTATGTTGGGTTCTCAACAAATATTTGTTAAATGAATGCCTGAATCAAGATATCCTGGTGTGGGGAGGGGATATTTTCAGGTAATGGTTTGCTTGTTATTTTTTTCCACAAGAAGGATGAAAAACCAAAAAGCAAACACACTACCATCGACTCAATTTGACTCATAGTGATCCCTCTTTGGGTTTCTGAGGCAGGATCTCTATCGAAGTTGATTGCCCAGTCTTCCTTTTGAGGAGTGGCTGGTGGGTTTGAACCGTCAGCCTTCTGGTTTGCAGTCAAATGCCTTATGCGCTGTGCCACCAGAGCTCCTAGGGAGAGTAATTTTGTCAACAGAGCTTAACGGAGAACTTAAGTAAATGGTGCTGTGGTCAGCTCTGACTCATAGCTACTCTATGGTTCTGTACAACAGAACAAAACAATACCTGGTCTTGTGTGATCCACATAATCTTTGCTATACTTGAGGCTATCATCGCAATGACTGTGTCAATCCATCTTATTGAGGGCCTTCCCCTTTCTCACTGACCTGCTACTTTACCAAGCATGATATCCTTCTCCAGACACTGGGTCCTCTTACAACATGACCAAAGTACATGAGACAAAGGCTGGCCATTCTTGCTTCTAAGGAGCATTCCAGCCATACTTCTTCCAAGACAGATTTGTTCATTCTTCTGGCAGCCTGTGGTATTTTCAGTATTCTTCACCAACACCACGATTCAAATGCATCAGTTCTTCTTTGATCTTCTTTATCCCTTGCCCAACTTTCACAAATATATAAGGCTACTTAATATACCATGGCTTAGGTTAGTCTTCATAGTGACACCTTTGCTCCTTAATACTATAAAGAGGTCTCTTATAGCAGATTTGCCTAGTGCAATATGTTGTCTGATACCTTGACTGTTGCTTCCATAAGTTAATACCAATCAAACCAAACCCTCTACCATCAAGTCTATTCTGACTTACGGCAACCCGTGATCAGTTTCCAAGCCTGTAAATCTTTACAGAACTAGACTGCCTCATCTTCCTCCAGGGAAGGAGCTAGTGGGTTTGAACCGACAACCTTCCAGTTAGGAGACAAATGTTCTTCCCCACTATGCCAGAGCACCTTTCATAAGTTAATAGGTTGTAATTTTTATAAGACAAAAATTTGTTGTTATTATACTTAAAGTATGTAATTCTGGAAATCAAATTGGACTGACAAGTTAAAATATGTAAACCAGTTCTGAATAATTAATTATTTTTGAGAGGAAAAGGAGCAAACAGTATCTTTCAGAAAACTACTTTATCAATAGAACAATGATTCCAAAGATATACCCAATAGTATATGGACAGGGATGGGGTATTACCAAAGAGGAGAAGTGAAACCTAAACAATACTCTAAAAACTTTAATATATAAACAAATTTATTAACTGTGTGTGTGAGTATTAGCTATACATATATATTTTCTGGCATCTATCATTAGTAGTTGCCTTTTTTTAGTCTCTCCACTACAGAATCAAAACATAACACTTCTCAAAGGCAAATAAATCCTCCTCAACCTTGCTTTTCTCTGTATCTTCACTTGTATACCAATGTACAAATGCATGTTTTATATATATTAATATCATATTACAATTAAGCCCAGACTTCCACAATAGTTAAGCTAGAACTCAGCTTGTTGTTCCTTGGCTAAGACATTACTATGTCTAAAATGAAATGTTAGTAGCTATTGTTTTGTTTTTAAAGCCCTTAAAGAAGAAAAACTTGCTCTCATTTTACTTTTGATTTCATTTTGCAAATACTATTATAGTAGCGAGCTATTTTAAAAAAATGCATTGATACACTTACTAATTTAACCAAGGCAGATGGCTTTCTGTTAATAATTCAACAACTAACTTTGAAGATATGTATTACACTCTTCCTTCTCAGGCCATATATTGGTTACTGAAAGTAGAGGAATTAAAAGCTTTCAAGCAACCATCTAAGATGCAGCTAATGGTCTCCTAGTGTCAGAAGTGAAGTGCAATTAGTCCTAGGACTTGATGGCCCTTGAGACCAGAACTAGATGGTGCCTGGCTACCAATGCCAACCACTCAGTAAAGGATCAAATCTGGAGATCCTGGATAGAGTGGGAGGAAAAACATGGACCAAAATCCAAAAACTCAATAATGACCAGAATTACTGGTCAGATGAAATCTGGTGAGACTCCCAATACTATGGCCCTGAAATATATTCGGCACCTGGAATAAAACTCACCCCCAGGGGTGGGCTTTCAGTCCAATGGTTAGCAAGATGTACATGCAGACCACTCAACCCAGGATGCTGCACCCGCATACTCAATGGTAATACCTCCCTTAGAGCAATAGACCATGGGACACCAGAGGACCAACATTCAAACTGAAGAAACACAGGACAAACAGGAGTGCATAATTATGAGGAGCACAGGGGGAGGGTTACAGGGTAGGGAGGGGAGGAGACTGGATTAGGGTTGGACATAGCGAATGGGGAATGAAACTAAATGTTCGTGTTACATTGAATGTAAAACAAGCTCTTAAAATTAAAAAAAAAAAAAAAGAAAAGAAAAGATTCTGAATTGTGGTGTAGAAGTATGGTACCTGGATTGGACTAGAAATGTCAAGATCTGTGTTAACTATCTGGCTCTAACCTTATATACTTATATGAACTTGGAGAAATTAATTTAACCTCTTTAGGAATCCATTAGGCACCCTGATGGCACAGTGGTTACAGCACTCAGCTGCTAACTGAAGGTTCAGTTTAGAACTCACCAGTCCTACATGGGAGAAAGGTGTAGCAGTCAGATTCTGTAAAAATTTACAGCCTTAGAAAGCTTATGTGGCAGCTGTTCTCTGTCCTACAGGGTCCCTATGAGTTGGAATTGATTTGACAATGGTGAGGGTTTTTTCGTGTGTTTGTTTAGGAATCATTTCTTCATCATTCAAATCAGACGGCTAATGCATATTGTCCTATCCTGTATATGCCTGAATCTTCTCCACGTTAATTGCTTTTCTTTCTCCTTCATAAGTATAATATTTGGTAACCTCTTATAATTTTATAATTCCAGTATTCATTTTAACTTCATAGGAAGTGATGCTGACCTTTGGCAAACATATTTATTGAAGAAAAGTTTCACTCTAAATTATTAAAATTGTTTTATATTTGATAAGAGACATAGCAGTTAAGACTGCCATGGTAACCTGATTTTTCCATTCATTGTTTGGCCTCAAATAAGTAACTTAACTGCTCTTTGTCTCAGTTTTCTCACGAATAAATAACAACACTAATAATACTTTTTGTAATATGACATCAAACTACATAATCTATTAAAAAAATCCACAGAATAGTGCCCATAATACAAAAATGCAATAGATGTTAGATATTATTAGCTACTGTTATTATTCAAAAATATAAATATATTTCCCAGAATAGAGTTCTTGAATAAAGATGTCAACCATTCATTCTCAGGCAATCTAGCCATTGTACTGATGGATTCTTACAGACTCCACATTTCTTGTTTCAGAGCATTGGAGGCAGCTCCCTTTGGAGCCCATTAATTTGCTTCTAAGCCCCAGTCAAAGGATTCAGCACACAGGGTTGTGCTGATCTTGTTACTACCAACTTTGAAGCATGAGCAGCAGATGTGGAAAATAATGCAGTAATCTCTCCTCTCAAGGATATATCTTTTCAGGGTAGAGTTTGTGAATGAAATAAGAATGGCTTAGTTTTTAAACTGAATATGTATCTTTGAAAACTTAGGAATATTCAGCTTGATAATCTTTTACTGAATGGATTTTTCCTGATTAATGGGAAAAGGAATAATTTAGATAATCCTACTTTTTCTTTTTATGTAACATTATTAGTGTTAAAATGAACTCTTTTGTTTATATATATAAACAAAATAACATATATAAAAAGTCTGAATGCTCAGAGAACTAATACACTACATGTGTGTGCAAAAAATGTACGCACAGAAGATCATCCAAAGTGGTGGACTAGGCAGATACACTACCCAGACCTTCTACAACAAAAACCAGAGAAACCAAGTAAAACACATGACAATTGTGGAATTTGGATATTCAAAGGAAAGGATAAAGAAGTAAATCAAATACCAATTAGAAAAAGAAACTGAAATAAAACAATGAATAAGGAGACATATGGAGCAGTCAATTGCCAACTGGCCCAGTACAATACAGCCATTTTGGATTATTGCAAGTTACTTTTTGATTGGGACAGGAACCAGATAACCAGGACTCTGCTCACCCAGGACTGTACCAGCACCCACAGCATTGTCCCGTGACCAGAGAAGTGAGATCTCCCCTTTATACTGCATAACCTGCCTGGGACAAGAGTCACAATCATCCTCCCCTCAGCCCCACCCACTGGCAGCTGGTCAAGCTCCCTGCTACTGCCCCATCCCTACCTGGTGTTCTGCCTACTCTGCATACCCCTCTCCCTTTGGGGGTCCCCCATCCACCGCTCAATTCCCTGGCTGTCTGAGGGGTGCTACAGTGGTTGAGTGCCACAAGCTCACTGCCTCAGACATCTGTGGTTAGAGATGGCACTGGTGCCATGCTGTTTCGGATTTTTATTTTTCTTTCTTCTTATGTCTTCCCTCTTTGACCCCCCTTTTTAATTTTCTTTTTTTTTCTCTTCTCCAGCTCCTGTTTTTTCTTTCTTTTTCATTTTCCCATCAGACAGAAGCCACAACTCTACCCAGCCACACCAGCCACATCTGTGTGTTTGGCAGCTGGTGTGTGCAACTGTGCTGTTGTGTTGTTGTTATGTGCCATCTAGTCAGACCCGACTCATAGAGACCCCTCCTTGGGTTTCCGAGGCAGTATCACTACGGAAGTAGATTGCTTCATCTTCTTTCTGAGGAGTGACTGGTGGGTTTGAACCACCAGCCTTCTGGTTAGCAGTCAAGTGTCTTAGGCACTATGCTACCAGAGCTCCCGTGCAACTGTGCTATGCTACTTTTTTTCTTTTTCCTTATTTCTTCCCTCTTCCCTTCCCATCCCATTTTTTTTTCTTTTTTCTTTTTTTCCAAATTAGACAGAAACCAATGACTCCACCAATCATACCTGCCACATCTGCTTGCTTGGCTTGCACTGGTAATACCTTTTTTTTTTTTTTTAATTTCTCTTTCTTATTTATTTCTTTTTCTTTTTCTTCTTCATATTTCTTCCTGTTTCTTCCTTTTTTAATTTTCCTTTTCTTTTTTTTCTCTTCTGCCTCCACTTTTTTCCCCCTCTTTTTTCCCATTAGTTGAGAGCCAACAACTCTACCCAGCCATGGTGCCACACCTACCACCTCACCACTGACCAGGGAAGTACCACCACCCCTACAGCACCACTGGATTGACAATATAAAGCGGCCAACGCCTTCACTGCCCAGCCTGCCTTCACTGCTCTACACAATTGGAGATCAGAGACTTGTGACCATACTCCCGCCTACTACCAAGTGCACCCAGAGATGGGGAGGCAAGCACCTCAGGTTGTCAAACAATGCACAAGGGCAGCACAACCATCCAACTTCCCTGATATATTAAAGCAAAACAAAACAAAAGAGCAAGGTGAAGCAAATCAACATACAATAAACAAATAAATACAGTAACACCACAATGTCTCAGAGCCAATGGACAATTCGAAATCACACATACAGAAAAAAAGAAAGGACAAGAGGGACCTCACCTTCTTTCAGGAAGAAAGAGCCAGGATTGGAGCATGCTTTTTATTATTATTATTTTTATTGTGATTTAGGTGAAACTTACAAAGCACATCTGCTTTCCATTCAAAAGTTCATACACATTTTGTTACATAAGATTGATTGGAATCCCCACAATGCAACAGGTCAACTCTCTTCCCCCTTCCCCCTTCCCCCTTGTGATTAACTTTCCCTATTTCCTTCTTTTGCATGCATTCCTGCCTTCTGAGCTTTCTCCCTGAGCAAATGCTGCCCTTTTGATCTCCCATGGTTGATTGTTCAGATATCCCATGGTTGATCACTCTAAGCAATATACCTACCCCATGTAATTGCTCACCTCCTAGGCTTGTCTATTGTTTTGCTGGAAATTAAGTGATAGGATTGAGTTCAATTCCAGGCCCAAAGGATGCTAGCAGCCATTGTCTCAAGGTTTTCACAACTCTCTATCAGATTAGTAAGCCTGTTTTATTTTGAAAAAATTTTAATTGGTTGTTTTGTTGTTAGATGCCATTGAGTCATCTCCAACTCATAGCCACCCTCTGCACAGCAGAAGGAAACAATGCCCGGTCTCTCACCAGTTCCACAATTCTTGCTATACTTGAGCCCTTCACTGCAGTCACTGTGTCAATCCCTCTCATTGAGATCCTTCCCCTCTTTGTCGACCCTCCACCTTACCAAGCATGACAACCCTCTCAAGGAAATGATCCCTTCTGACAACATGACCAAAGCAGGTGAGATGAAGTCTGGTCATTCTCGCTTCCAAGGAGCATTCCGGCTGTACTTCCACCAGGACAGATTTGTTAACTCTTTTAGCAGTCCCTGGCACTTTCAGCATTCTTCACCAGCAACACAACTCAACAGCATCAACTTTTCTTCCATCTTCCTTATTCACTGTCCAGCTCTCACATGCATTTGAGGTGACTGAAAACACCACAGCTTGTATCAGGCACACTTTAGTCTTCAAGGAGACATCTTTGCTCTTCAGCACTTGAAAGAGATCCTTTGCAGCCAATTTGCCCAGTGCTATAAATCATCTCATGTCCTGACTGCTGCTTCCTTTGGCATCAACTGTAGAACCAAGCAATGTGAAGTCTTTGGCAACTTCCGACTTTTCTCCATTTATCGTGATGCTGCTTATAGGTCCAGTTGTGAGGATTTTTGTTTTCTTTATATTGAGATGTAATCCATACTGCAGACTGTATTCTTTG
>NW_006921962.1:1138848-1139971 GCF_000298275.1 Orycteropus afer afer
TCTTCACTATTTCTTTCTGTGCAGCTTCGACTTCTTCCTTCAATACCATTCGTTCTTGATCATATGCCACCTCCTGAAATGAATGAAGATCGACCACATCTTTTTGGTACAGTGACTGTGTATTCCTTCCATCTTCTTTTGATGTTTCCTGCATCAGTCAGTATTTTGCCCACAGAATCTTTCAGTATTGCAACTCGAGGCTTAAATTTTTTCCTCAGTTCTTTCAGCTTGAAAAATGCCCAGCCTATTCTTCCCTTTTGGCTTTCTAACTCCAGGTCTTTGCACATTTCATTACCATCATTGGCTTTGTCTGCTTGAGCTGCTGTTTGAAATTTTCTGCTCAGCTCTTTTATTTTGTCATTTCTTCCATTTGCTTTAGCTACTCTCTATTCAAGGGCAAGTTTCAGAGTCTCTTCTGACATTCATTTTGTTTTTTTCCTTCCTTTTTTGTCTTTTTAATGACCTCTTGCTTTCTTCATGGATGATGTTCTTGATGTCATCCCATAATTCTTCTGGTTTTCGGTGATTGGTGTTCAATGCATCAAATCTATTTTTTAGATGGTCTCTCAATTCAGGAGGGATACATTCCAGGTCATGTTTTGGCTCTCGTGGACTTGTTTTAATTGTCTTTAACTTCAACTTGAACATGCATATGAGCAGTTGATGGTCTCTTCCATAGTCAGCTCCTGGCCTTGTTTTGGCTGAAGATATTGAGCTTTTCCATCACCTCTTGCCACAGATGTAGTCAATCTGATTCCTGTGTACTCCATCTGGTGAAATCGACATGTATAGCCACTGTTTGTGTTGTTGGAAAAAGGTATTTGCAATGAATAAGTTGTTGGTCTTACAAAATTCTATCATGGAATCTCCACTGTTATTTTGTCACCAAGGCCAAATTTTCCAACTAGCAGTGATTCTTCTTTATTTCCAACTTTTGCATTCCAGTCACCAGTGATAATTAACACATCTTGATTGCATGTTTGGTCACTTTCAGACTGCAGAAGTTGGTAAAAATCTTCAGTTTTCTCATCTTTGGCTTTGGTGGTTGGTGCATAAATTTGAATAATAGTAGTAGTAACTGATTTGCCTTGTAGGCATATGGATATTATCTTATCACTGACAG
>NW_006921962.1:1140681-1145632 GCF_000298275.1 Orycteropus afer afer
TCTCCACCCTCCCCTTACCTCGATCCCAGGGCTCTGTTTGTTCCCAGTTCTTCCCCTACTTCCTGCCTCTTGGGTTGGGGCCTGTAGTCTCCCTCCCCTTACCTGGATATTGTGGCTCTGTCTCATCCCCAGCTCTTTCCCCCGCTTCCTGCTTCTTGGGGTGGGGTGGGACCGATCATCTCCCTCTCCTTACCTGGATTCCGCAGCTCTGTCTCATTCCCAGTTCTTCCTCCTGCTGCCTGCCTTTTGGGGTGGGGTGGTGTCTGTCATCTCCCTCCCCTTAGCTGGATCCATGGCTCTGAATTTTTAATTTAGTTCCACATTTTTCTCCCACTTTATCCAGCATCTCCAATTTTGATCCTTTTCTGAGTGGTTAACAGATGTAGCTGGGCACCATCTAGTTCTGGTTTCAGGCCAACATAGACTGAGGTTCCCATGGTCCCTTGGACTAATTGTTTCCAAGTGTCTTTGATTTCCCTCACTCTTCTTTGCTCCAGACAAGGAGGCACCTATTGTTGCATCTTAAATGTCCACTCACAAGCTTTTAAGACTCACCAGAGTAAGATGTAGAACAATAATTCTGTGCAGTATTTTATGCCAATTGAGCTCAATGTCCCCCACAACTGTGGTCCTGAGCCCAAAGACCCAGCAACTCACTCCCTCAAGGCTGTTTGTTGTGGCTAAAAGTTATCATAACTTTATTCCCTGTTAGCGCTCTTATATATGTGGACATTCTTATGTTGTTGTTGTTGATATGTGCCGTCGAGTTGAACCCAACTCATAGCGACCTCTCCTTGGGTTTCCAAGGCAGTATCACTATGGAAGCAAATTGCCCAACCTTCCTTGCGAGGAGTGGCTGGTGGATTTGTACTGCCAGCCTGCTGGTTAGCTGTCAAGTGCCATAGGCACTATGCTACCAGAGCTCCTGGACATTCTTATAGCATATCCAAATATGTATGTAGATATAAAGTCTGGAGCATGCCTTTTGGACCAGAGGTCCTTGCCCCAGGAACTTCTTAGAAGCAGGGAACATAGACAGAGAAAGGCTTCCTGTAGAGCCAGCACTTCTAGCATCTCAAACTGTGAAAGAATAAATTTCTGTCTGTTAAAGCCAACCCCTTATGGTATTTCTGTTATACCAGTACTAGATAACTAAGACAGAAGATACATTGTTAACTAGAGGGTAGACAGGTATTAACTTGGGTTAAGGGAAAGGCAATATATAATAAAGAGGGGCTCAGTAAAAAACGATCAGGGCAAAGGAACACACTGGGAGAAACACAATAGTTAATGTCAACTGAGATAAATACTACTGCATACCCAATCCTGCAATAACAATAATAACAATTATCAATGAGTGTATCATAAACAGACACACAAGCTGAACAGGTGAGGGAAGGTAGATGGGAATAAACCCACAAATATACTTAGCTTTGACAAAATATTTTTCTATATGTATTTATATATGTTGCAAATACATGCATGAATATTGTAAAGCATACAGGGGGCAAAGCTATCAAAACTTCTTAGTCATAATCAAACACCTTGAAGGAATGAGTTGTGTAGTGGTTATGTTTGTGTGTCAACTTGGCTGGGCCTGGTTGAGTGGCTGGGCAGCTGAATGTAGTATTCTCCATAATAAGACTAGTAATCAACTCCGTGGTGAAATCTACTATGAGCAGCTGAGAGCTGCCTTAGGGCTGTGGACTACTTCCTATATATAAGAAGCAACTTTGGGAATGGTCTGTAGCTTATGGCACATTTGAACCTTGCATGTAGCCATGCCATTGTTCAGCAACCTGCCATGCTCTGCAGACCTTGGGACTTTCAGTGTACTTGAATTAATGGCCTGCTGTGTGGTTTGGTAACATCAGGACTGTGCCTTTTTACTTGTCAACCTTGGGCTTGTCAGCCTCAGCTGACTGAAGAAAAGCCTCCAGCTTTAGGGGGCTGGGAACAGAAGGCAGAGCTGAAGCCCAAGGTTGAGGGGCTTCTACCCAGCCGCTAGAGCCTGGCACTTTGAACTTGGACTTAAAGCCTCCAAACTGTAAGGGAATAAACTCCTGTGTGTTAAGGCCATCCCATTTGTGGTATATTCTTGTCAGAGAGGCACTAGGTAACCAAAAAATTTGCTAGGCCTAGGGCCTCAAGACCATAGTATTTTTCATATGTTCATAGTTTCACAATAAAAACTTTTTTGTTCTTTTTTTCTTTAATCCAGCTTAACAGCAATCTGTTTTTCTGTATGTGTAGAATGAAAAAGTGATGACTCAGGTTTTACTCTCAGGCTATATAATTTGATCTTCTCAAATGGAAAAGATTATAAAGCTGATGCTAGCATCTTTTAGATTTCTCACATGACTAGATTACCTAAGATATTTTATTTTTGAGTTTATTTCCTCTCTGTGTGTATATGTTTCATGTTGGAGAAAGCAAGTGCAGATTGTCAAGGCTTCATCAGATTTATATATTGGTACAAATTGTGAGTTATACATTTTGCTAGGTGCAGAGGGGAAAGAAAATGACTATCAGAACCTGCACTCAAGGAGCTCATACATTGTATAGTTAAAAAATCAAGATTAATATAAAGGAAATTATAGAAACAAACAAATCAGAACACCATGTAAGTATATACTAAATTTGTTCATACATTAAACTTACTGTATTAAAATGCTATCTGTGTTTCATCCATCTACTTTGGCAAAAGCTCTGCACCAAATATCTGTCTCTTGTCATTGGTTGTTAGGATTGACTATGTTGGAATCAGTGCTTCATTAACAAAGTGGGTTTCTGAAAAGGTACTATTTGCTTTCTTCTTCTCAAAAGTAAGGAATGAATTACTTAGAACTTGTTTGCATATTTTACCTGGTCACTCCAATTTGGTATGCGGAATTGAGTACTTTAAGTATGTCCAGTCCAACTAAATCTATGCCATGTATATATATATATACACATACATACATACATACATACATCACCTGCCTGTTACTCTGGTGGCACAGTGCCTAAGGCATTTGCCCGCTAACTAGAAATTTGGCAGTTCAAGTCCACCAGCCATTTAGAAAGGAAGATGGGGCAATCTACTTCTGTAAAGATTTACACCTTGGAAACCCAATGGGAGTCGTTATGAGTCAGAAGTGACTTAATGGCAGTGAGTTTTGTTTGTTTGTTTGTTTGTTTTATTATTTAAGTTGGTCATGAAGTTTTCTGGTAAAAGAACAAAAAATTAAAATTACTCTTTTCCTCCATAAGGAAGACAAATCATTACCTGCAAGTCAAATTTTTGTTGTTTTTGTTTGTTTTTCTTGATATCGTCATTCAGGCATTTATTTAACATGTAATTATTTATAGGTGTCAAGAACAAGCCTAGGAGTTGAGAATCAACAGTGAGCAAAAACTGATATGGTTCTTTCTTACCTTTATTTTAGAGTCAAGAGAGGAAACAAACAAATCAAAGGAACCTACTTAAAAACAAACAAACTTAAAAACAAACAAACAAAAATGGAGTGGAAACTGTCATGCAAGCCACAAAAAAATAAATAAAGGAAGCAAAGTGCTAAGAGATTCTATAATAAAGAGATCAGACCTAGTCAGTAAAGTCCAAAAGGGTTTCCCTGAGGAAGTGACACATGAGGTGAGGTTTAAAGGATAAGTAAAAAATATTTCAAGCAAAGAAAACCAATGGGCAGAGTTTTTGTAGTAGGAATGAATATAAGTATAAAAGAAACTGAAACTGTACTGTGTCTTAGAAGAAGAGCAAATGATTAAGATGCAGGGAATGGTCAACGCTTTAAAATGCCATTGAGAAATCAAGTATGATGAGGACTGAAAAAGTCCACTGGTTTTTGGAAAAATGGAGACGACTGAGGATATTACAAAAGCTATTATTATGGAATGATGGTGGTAGGGCCAACTGGAGAAGATTGTTAAGTTCAAGGTTAGGAAATTGAGCTATTGAAACCAGTTTTGTAAGATAAAGACAGACCGTGGTAACTGGGAGGGGATACGAGAATCAAGTGAGATTTTTGTTTTAATGAGAGAAATATGAAAGGATTAAAAATCTGGTAATTATCAGGAAGCAAATGCCAAAAGAGCCAGCCAGGGTTTCTGATGTGTTTTCATCTTGCAGATGTGAGATACACATCTTTTGATGGAAAATATATACATATATTATTTAAATATCCATTTTATGCTTTCATGTGGAGACAGATTGTTTCAAGCAGGTAACTCTTTATGTGTCTAGATGCTAAACTGGATTTCCAATTTAAACATTTTATGAGTTTTTTCAGCTGATATAGTTACTGATTGGTATTACACTTCAGAATATAAAATCTTTATCTCTGCTTAGAAAAAAATTCACTCATTATTCATTCATAAAATATCATGATCCATTTGTATTAATGAAAAGATATGTTTTATGAACTGGTTGTTGTACTTTAGATGATTTTGGCACATAATAAACTGCAAATCTCCTAGTACCTCAGAATATCCTTATTTTATTGTTGTTAAATCATAATTTGTCATTAAGGGAAATACAGTCCGAGACAAAAATTCACTATCTATTTTATAGTGTAGCTTTGAAATACTACAATTCCTTAAATATAAAATCAGAACTTTGATCATATTGATTTGCATATGATTTTATTTCTCTTTAGAAAACATATCTATGACAAGTACATGAATGATCTGCTAAATTCTCCTGTTCATCATGTAAATGTTTATTATTTTAATGAAAAAAATATAATCAAAACCCAAAGCTACTGCCACTGACTTGATTCCAACTCACAGAGACCCTATAGGACAGACTAGAACTGACAACCACTGAAACCACCCAGCAGCTCCGTAGGAGAAAGACTTGGAAAGCTGCTTCTCTAAAGGTAACAGCCAGGAGAACCCTATGGGGCACTTTACTGTCACATGGGGTTGCTATAGTTGGAATCTGCTATACACA
>NW_006921962.1:1148684-1150629 GCF_000298275.1 Orycteropus afer afer
ATGGCTTGAAAAAACAGGGCTTTATTTGCTTACAGTTTTGGAGGCTAGAAATCCAAGTTCAAAGTGCCAGACTCTAGGGGCTGGGTGAAGGCCCCTCAACATTGGACTTCAGCTCTGCCTCTTGCTCCTGGCCTATTGAAGCTAGTGGCATCGTTTCACTCAGGCAGCTGCTAGCTGCTAAGGCTAACAAACCCAAGGTTGACAAGTGAAAAGGCACAGTCTCGATATTACCAAACCACATGGCAGGGCATTGATTCAAACCCCATTAACAGTCCCAAGATTGGCAGACAACATGGCAGGCTACTGAACAATGACTTGGCTACATGCAGGAATCAAGCATGCCAAAAACTGGATACCATTCCTAAATCTTTTCCTTATATACTGAGAGCAGACCACATCTCTGAAGCAGCTACTCAGCTGGTCATAGTAGATTGCACGATGGAGCTGATTATCAGTCTTATCATGGGAAACACTACATCTAGCTGCCCAGGTGCTCAACCAGGCCCAGCCCAGTTGACACACAACCCTAACTACCACAGGCATCATGCTTTGGAAAGTAGAGGAGCTGTGAAAAAGGGGAAGACCCTCAACAAGATGGAATGACACAGTGGTTGCACTGATAAACTAAAGCATAACAAATATTATGAGGATGGTGCCAGACCAGACAGTTTTTCATTCTGTTGTACATATGGTAGTTATGAGTTGGAGCTGACTCAATGGCACCTAACAACAACAACAACACAACCATTACCGTCTTCTTCAGCAACAAGTCTAGGATACATGGGGGAAAATGAAACCAAGGATTTCACCACCATTTTTTTTCTTGGGTAACAAGGTCCCTCATCAGTCTGCCTTTTCCTCTCCACATTTAAATGTCTTTTTATATTTGTTTTATAATGTCCAGGGACTTTCATTTTACTTAGTGGGAGTAGTAGAAAAAAAATACATCAACTCCATCTTTCTGCAGGTCAGCCCTCTGAAGGGTGTTAAGCAGCAAAGTCCTATGTTGGTATTTGCAGTTTAGACAGATAACTGCAAGTGGAGAATGCTTAGAAATAGGAGTCAGAGTAGAGATGACTTGAAAGTGAGTGAGAGTAAAAGCAGGAGCATCTGTTAGAAAGCCTTGTAGATCAGACAAAATCTGTTAATAATCTGAAATGTGCAACTGGAATGGCACAGGCACAAATCAGATGAGAAGCCCAAACACAAAATGGGCACCAGTTGTTTTAACATGTTTGTGCAGTACAACCAACTAAATATCAGCCTCAAAACCATGGCAAGAGGCATGGAAAAGAGGACACATTTTTGAAAGGCGTCTGAAAAGTAGATTCAACAGAATGTAATGACTAATACAAGGTGAGATGTAAGTATAATGAAATTTGAATCACTCTCAAGCTCTTAATTTTGATGACTGAGCAGATGGGGTGTCATTAATAGAATTACAGTGTACATAGGAGAAACATGTTTTGGGGGAGAGGAGTAGAGATAGCAATTTTAGTTCACTGTCTGTTGGTATACCTGATCCAAACCTGATACTTTCAATCACCTCATATGCATGCAAAAACGGACAATTAATTAGGAAGACTGAAGAGGAATTGATGCATTTGAATTAGGGTGTTTGTGAAGAATATTGAGCATATCATGGACTGCTAGAAGAACAAACAAATCTATCCTGGCTGATGTACTACAGACAGATGCTCTTTAGAAACAAGCTTTATGAAACTTCATCTCATTTACTTTGTGTACTTTATCAGGAAGGACCAGTTCCTGGAGGAGGACATCATTCTTGGTCAAGTAGAGGGTCAATGGAAAAGAAGAAGACCCTCAATAAGATGTTTGACACAGAGGTTGCAACAATGGTCTGAAACATAGCAACAGCTGTGACAATGACACAGAACCAGATGGCATTCTGTTCTGTTGTATATTGGGTCACCAACCAACTTTA
>NW_006921962.1:1151341-1153174 GCF_000298275.1 Orycteropus afer afer
TATGTCAGAGTTGTATTCTTTCACCATATTATTCAACCTGTATGATGAGCAAATAATCTGAAAGCTGGACTATATGAAGAACGCAGCATCAGGATTGGAGGAAGGCTCATTAAGAACCTGCAATATGCAGACAACACAACCTTGCTTGCTGAAAGTGAAGAGGACTTGAAGCATTTACTGATGAAGATTAAAGACTACAGTCTGCAGTATGGAGTATACCTCAACTTAAAACCAAAAACCAAACTCACTCCCTTCAAGTTGTCTCTAACTCATAACAACCCCTCCTTGGGTTTCCAAGACAGGATCTCTATGGTAGAATACTGCAAATACCAAGGACTGTCAGAAGAACTAACAAATCTATCCTGGTAGAAGTGCAGCCAGAATGTTCTTTGCAAGCGAGAATTGCCAGACTTCATCTCACCTACTTTGGTCATGTTGTTAGAAGGGACCATTCCCTGGAGAAGGACATCATGCTTGTAAAGTAGAGGGTCAGTAAAAAAGGAGAAGACCTTCAACAAGATGGATTGACACAGTGGCTGCAATGATGGGCTCGAGTATAGCAAGTATTGTGAGGATGGTGCAGGACTGAGCAAGGTTTCATTCTGTTATACATGGAGTTGCTATTATTCAGAGCTGACTCAACAGCACCTATCGATAACAACCGCTAAACCCAAATGTTAGGGCCAAAATAAGAGAAATCAAAAGAAAAGAACATGCTATCAGAGAGGTAGGAAGAAAATAGAGGAGTAGAGTGCAATTACAATCCACAAGCAGTTACTGAGTTTATTGTCTGCTAAACACCATGACGGGAGACTGGCTTTTGAGGCTCTCAGAGTCTACCAGATGTAAACAGATAACTTATATATAGTGTGGTCAGCTCAGTGATAGACATGTGCTCAGTGGGCAATAGAACTGGGGAAGGGGGAACTGAAGAGAGCCTAAGACAATGAGAGTTGATAATACCAAGCAGTCTTCAAATATAATAGAAGTTAACCACATAAGGAAAAACAGATGGAACGTATAGGAAAAAGAAACAACATGGACAATGGCAATGGCCATGAAGGACAAGAGCGGAGAGAGAATTATCTGACGAGAACAGTCAGCAATGCAAACACCTCTGAGACAGGAAAATAAAATCAGATAAAGGGGACCTTTGATTTTGTCACTTATGAAGTCACTGGTAACCTCTGCTATGGCTTCTTCTGAGAAGTGACAGCATCAGGGGACAGTGGGATCAAGAGTGACTGAAAAAATATGAAGTGCAGACAGTGCAGGTCAGGCATTTTCTCAAGGAGCTTATGGGAGAACAGAATAAAGATGATAGGTAATAAGTAAAAGTGGACAAGTGTCTAAGAGATTTTGTTCTGAGATCAGAGAGAATTGAGGATGTTTACAAACTGTAGGAAAGAAACCAGAGTGTACAGAAAAGTTTCTACAATTATACTTACTTCATTCATTCATTTGCACAAGAAATATATAGAGGATCTACAATGTTGAGTATATCATTCCAGGATAAATACAACCAAGCCCTCTTCATAGTATTAACATCATGTTTTCAAAAAACTTGAGAAATAATAAGAAGACAAAGAACATGTAACTGTTTGTCCCTCAATTCTATAGGTAGCTTGATACTTATAATGACACCTGTGGTTTGTCACATTTATGCAAGCAATGTCACAGTTAAATATAAGCATTCAGTGTTGAGGTTTATTTTACTGCATGAAAAATGATTATGTATGTTAATAAAATTTTATCCTACAGACTTCAGCAGAAACTATATTTTAATGCTATTTTATGTTTTAGTTATTACAAACATTCAAGTGAATATCAAAT
>NW_006921962.1:1158379-1159703 GCF_000298275.1 Orycteropus afer afer
GGCACTTAACAACAACAACAACTTCTCAAACTAATTGCACCAACAACTTATGTTTGAACTATGAAGAATTTTAATATTTGGGAATATAAACTGCAACCAACCCAGGTTTTCCCTAAATGTAGTAGGACATATACTTATTCTGTTTATATAGGTGTACATTGTTTGTGCAATTATTTAAAATCTAAATATAAGACTGTAAATATTTTCCTATTTTTCCATCTTGTTTATTTTGTACCTAAAGTCCAAGATGAGTTTGAATTCTGATTTAGAAATATATTATATCTGCTATCACTCCAAGCTTTTGATCTCCTAAATGTGATAGCTATGTTTTCTAAGTCTTTTTACAAGTAATCGATAAAATTAAATAGACCAGGCATATGAGTAGAATTTCATAATACACACACAAACACCCCATTTCTGGTGACATTAATCCAGGGACCAGCATCTTAAAGCAGTTATTTATTCGGCTATGAGTCTGCCCAGTCTGTATTTCTCTCACGCATAAAAACACCATCAGGAACTGGAAAATACATCTAAAATTGAGACACCATACTTCTGTAAATCCATTAATCCCATAAAAGTACAAAAAGGTGAATCTTTGTGGCTTGTTTATAATCACTACTTTCTTTTCTAAGACTCTAAAATTACTATCAGTTTGATAATACTTTCTAGAAATCATCATGAATAGACATCCAGCTTATGAGTCTGTGTTCTTCAGAATATAGTTTTCACTGGCCTTGCCTATATTCAGTCTTTTAAGTATTTAAAAAATACTCTGACCCAATACCCATGCTTTGTTCTTCAACACTGTTTAAGTCACTGACATTAGCTATCAATTCCTTAATCTTTTGAAATCATAATTAGCTGGACAAAGATATGCAAATGTTCCCAGCCTCCACCCAAATTTTGAGAAGCAGCAGTGCTTCTCAAAAAGGTCCATAAAATAAATGCTATTTATATGTGGCATTACTTTACTTTGTTACCTCATACAAAACTGTTGTGTTCCCATGTAGAAGAGGTCCGTAGCAGATATAGGAATGTCCAACAACCCAGCCTAAATCAGAAGCAGCCCACCACACCTAAAACATAAGAAGATCATAAAAGGCATATATCTTAATCAAAGAAATATCATGAAATCTGTCTTTAAAACTATGATTACCTCTCCAGGTTTAAGTCCATATACAGAAGACATAGTCCAGTTTAGCATTACAGCATATCCCCCTGTGGGTCTAACCACACCCTAAAAGAAGACAAAGTGAAGTGAAAATTAATAAACAGTATGTAGAAAGATTCTCTGTCTTTAATATTATCCGCCTAAAAATGT
>NW_006921962.1:1160628-1161677 GCF_000298275.1 Orycteropus afer afer
TATTTGAAAATTAGGCATAAGAGTCACAAGAAATACCAACAAATGGTAAATTTAATCATTGGTTTTATTTATTTTTACTCTAAACATGAATCATTATTAGCTCAAAAAGACACAGCCATGTGGATCTTCAGAATGAGCTGTTGTTGTTAGGTGCCACTGAGATAGTTTTGACTCATAGCTACCCTGTATACAACAGAATGAAACACTGCCTGGTCCTGCACCATTCTCACAATCATTGCTAAGCTGAGCCATAGTCATAGGCACTGTGTCAATCTACCTCATTGAGGGTCCTCTCCATTTTTACTGACCCTCTACTTTACCTACCATGATATCTTTTTCCAGGGACTAGTCCCTTCTGACAACATGACAAAGTATGAGAGATGAAGTCTGGCCATTCTCACTTCTAAGGAGCATTCTGGCTGTACTTCCTCCAAGACAGGTTATGTTAGTTCTTCTGGCAGTCCATGGTACATTCAATATTCTTTACCAATATCACAACTCAAATCCATCAATTCTTCTGCAGTCTTCCTTATTCATTGTCTAGCTCTCAATGAATATAAGGCTATCGAAAATACCATGGCTTGAATCAGGCACACCTTAGTACCTTAGTCTTCAAAGTGACATCTTTACTTCTATACATTTTAAAGAGGTCTTTTGTGGCAGATTTACTGAATGCAACATGTCATTTACTTCTTGACTGCTGCTTCCTTCACTGTTGATTGTGAATCAAAGTAAAATGAAATCCTTGACAATTTCAATCTTTTCTCCATCTATCATGATGTTGTTTATTGGCCCAGTTGTGAGGATTTCTGTTTTCTTTATGTTGAACTGTAATCCATAGTGAAGGATGAGGTCTTTTCTCTTCAACAGTAAATGCTTCAAATCTCTTAACTTTTAGCCAGAAAGGTTGTATAATCTGCATATTTCAAGTTGTTAACGAGTTTTCCTCCAATCCTCAGGCCATGTTCTTCTTCATATAGTTCCATTTATCAGATTATCTCCTTAGCATACAGATTGAATAAAATATGTTGAAAGGATTCAACCCTAAC
>NW_006921962.1:1161952-1163587 GCF_000298275.1 Orycteropus afer afer
TCAATTTCAAGTACAATCACTTGTCTATGCCAAAAATAATTATTTTCATAAAAGGACAAACATAGCTGTAATTAATAAATGTGCTACTTGTTGTTCCTCTTGGAATGCTTCTTTAGATTTAACACATAAGCATGAATCCCGACCCTCTGTTGTCAAGCTGATTCCAACTCCTAGTGACTCTACAGGACAGACTAGAACTGTACCATAGGGTTTCTGTGACTGTGCATCTTTTTGGCAGCAGACTGCCACATATTTCTCCCACAAAGCAGCTTGTGGGTTCTAACATTTTGGTTAGCAGCCCAGTGTTGAATTACTGCAGAAGTAGGCCTCTTCCCTACATGTATACACACACAAACACTCACTGCCATTGACTCTATTCCGACTCATAGCCACACCTCCTTGGGTTTCCGAGGCGGTATCACCTCGGAAGTAGATTGCCCAATCTTCCTTCCGAGCAGTGGCTAGTGGGTTTGAACCTCTAGCCTTCTGGTTAGCAAATGCCTTAGGCACTTAGCCACCAGAGTTCCCACATATGTATCAGGGGAATGAAAAAAGAAAATGATTTCTGTTAGTAAAATTTCCACTCTCTTCAGGTGCCACTAATAAAACATAGATATCAAATTGTAAGAGAGCTAGTTAAAAAGAAGAAGACTCTCAGTAGTGGCTGCAACAATGGACTCACGAGTAGCTACAATTTTGAAATTGGCACAGGACCGGGTAGTGTTTTGTTTTGTTGGACACAGGGTTGCTATAAGTCAGAGCCTACTTGAGGGCACCTAACAACAGCAACAGCAACATCAAGCAATGGAACATATTTTACTACTAGCAATAATACCTGATCTCTTGGCAAATATCAGTGCAGCTTTATTGACATTTGAGAGCTACTTTCTAGGTCACACAACATGGTTAGTGTGCAGCTGGCTCTCTTGATTATCCTGGGAATATTAGAAACTCATGGGCCCTTCCAGCAGGTTTCACACATGTAAACTGAGCAGTTAATCTCTGAGTATATTGTATCTTGTCCTTCATGTACTTTGTTAATTAGGTTTCCTATTGAGAAGATCTTTTCCCATGTCAATACCACAATGAATTTGAAATTAATCAACATTAAATACCATTTACCAAACAGTTTCATTCATTTTGCAGAGCAGAAATGGTCAGTTTCTTTAAACACAATATTCTATCCATCTCATAGATAGACAGTGATAGCTAATGTTAGTAATGATTTCACTATGCTTTTGAATTTTCTCTCCACCTAGCTGTCTCTGCACTTGGATCTATTTTTTTATCAGTAATTATAAATATTGTTACAACAGGGTAAATTTTTAGGTTATATAGCACAAAAAATGCTTTGATTGGAACAGTGATGGAAAAGAATAAAAGGATACGGGGACATAGCTGAGTGATAATTCATTGGTAACACCTGGAAGAAAAATTTAAAGGATAGATTATCAAATTTCTATTTACCCTTCAAAATGGGCACTTTGAATAACATTTACTAATCTTGATTTGTCTATAAAATGGCAGATAACTAAAACCATCTGACTCAAAAAGATGAGACTGTGTATTGAAAAGCATTTAAAAAATGTTAAAGGCTAAAATTTAATGTTTTATTAACACAATTATTTCCTTAGT
>NW_006921962.1:1163882-1168871 GCF_000298275.1 Orycteropus afer afer
CAACACAGTTAGGAGCTCTGGTGGCATAGTGCATAAGGCATTTGCTAACTAGAAGGCTGGCAGTTCAAACCCACCAGCCAGTCTTTGGAAGGAAGGTTGGAAAATCTCCTCCCATGTGATATTTCAACATTCTGAACACCTGATATAGTAAAGAAAAAATAAGTGCCTTTTTTCCTATTTTCCACATAGATAGTCTACAAGAAGTTTGAAAGTAGAGAATTATTTGGAAAATTTTGTTTAAAAAGAGTATTTTTATTATAAACATTCATGTCCAAAAGTAAAATGATAAGGCATTTTCTTTATTTATAATCATATTTTGCAGATAATGAAAATTAAACTGCAAAAGAGAAACACAGTTCAGTCTCTGAAAACACATAAATTATGCTAAAAAAATCATTATATTCTATGTAAGCAACATTAATCAGTAACTAAAAATAGAATTATGCCGTATATTTGAAAGCTTGAGCTTGAGATAAAAATATTCAATATCTATGCTTACTTCTACCACAAGTATGTTGCATTTAACTTTTTTAAATCTTGTGACTATTTTCTTTATGAACTTATATTCTATCTACCTTAAAAAAAGAAGGATGCAATAAAACATTCTCAGAAATCCTTATAACTTGCAAATATACTGCTTTGTTTTTATGTTGGATCAACCATAACCCATTAAGTTTTCCAGAGAAGTTGAAAGACACCCAGATGGGAATAACACTGGATAACCCCAAATAAAGACATAAATGAATTCTAGCTCACAAACGGAAAGGAGAGAATTTAAGCCACCTTCCCCCTTCTTATTAATACTTACAATGAACCTGTATATTAAAAAAAAAAAAAATCAAACTCATACAAATAAAATTAAAGACTTATTATTAGTCACCAAGAAATGAACCCAACGTGTCAATAGAGACAGTCTTCCTGATTTCCATCTTAATAAGCTGCATCTCCACCACTTGTCTGTCAGTCTGTCATACTGTGGTGGCTTGTGTGTTGCTGTGAGGCTAGAGGCTATACCATCGGTATTTGAAATATCAGGAGGGTCATCTAAGGTGAACAGGTTTCAGTGGAGTTTCCAGACTAAGACAAATTCAGAAGAAGGAAGAGGCCATCCATTTCTCAAAGAATTGGCCAGTGAAAACCTTATGAATAGCAGAGAAACACAGTCTGATTTTTACTAGAAAACTTTATCAATAGGCCTGACACAGTGTCGAATACAGTGTCAGAAGATGAGCCCCTCAGGTCAGAAGACACTCAAAATATGACTGGGAAAGAGCTGTCTCCTCAAAGTACAGCCAACCTTAATGATGTGGATGGAGTAAAGCTTTGATGACCTCCATTTGCTGATATGGCATAACTCAAAATGAGAGCAGCTGTAAACATCCATTAAAAATTTGAACATGGAATGCATGAAATGCAAAACTAGGAAAATTGGAAGTTGTCACAAAGAAATGGAATGCATAAAGATCAACATCCTAGGCATTAATGAGCTGAAGTGAACTGGTTTTGGCCATTTTGAATCAGACAACCATATGATCTATGATGCTGGGAATGACAAATTGAAGAAGATGGCTTGGCATTCATCATCACAAAGAACGTTTCAGAATCTATCCTGAAGTACAATGCTGTAAGTGATAGGATAATATCCATATGCCCACAAGGAAGACCAGTTAAAATTACTATTATTCAAATTTGCACACCAACCACCAAAGCCAAAGATGAGGAGATTGAAGATATCTACCAACTTCTGCAGTCTGAAATTGACCAAACATACAATCAAGTTATGTTGATTATTACTGGTGACTGGAATACAAAAGTTGGAAACAAAGAAGAATCACTGGTGGTTGGAAAATATGACCTTGGTGACAGAAATAATGCTGGAGATCGCATGGGAGAATTTTGCAAGACCAATGACCTATTCATTGCAAATACCTTTTTTCAACAACATAAACAGAGGTTATACTCATGGACTTCACCAGATGGAGTACACAGGAATCAGATCAACTACATCTGTGGAAACAGGCAATAGAGAAGCTCAATATCTTCAGCTAAAACAAGGTCAAGAGCTGATTGTGTAACAGACCTCAGCAGCCTATATGAAGTTGAAGTTGAAGCTGAAGACAACTAAAACAAGTCCATACGAGCCAAAATATGACTTTGATTGTATCCCTGAATATAGAAATTATCTAAAGAATAGATTTGATACACTGAACACCAATGACAGAAAACCAGAAAATTGTGGGGTGACATCAAGAACATCCATGAAGAAAGCAAAAGGTCATTAAAAAGACAGGAAAGGAAGAAAAGACCAAAATGGGTGTCAGAAGAGACTCTGAAACTTGCCCTTGAATATACAGTAGCTAAAGCAAATGTAATAAACGACAAGATAAAAGAGGTGAACAGAAGATTTCAAAGAGCAATTCAAGAAGACAAAGTCAATTATTATAATGAACTGTGCAAAGACCTGGAGTTAGAAAACCAAAAAGGAAGGACACACTAAGCATTTCTCAAACTGAAAGAACTGAAGAAAAAATTCAAGCCTCTTGTTGCAATATTGAAGACTCTATGGCCAAAATATTGAATGACGCAGGAAACATCAAGAGAAGATAGAAGGAATACACAGAGTCACTGTGCCTGAAAGAACTTGTCACTGTTCATCCATTTCAGGATGTGGCACATGATCAAGAACCAATGGTATTGAAGGAAGAAGTACAAACTGCACTGAAAGAACTGGTGAAGAACAAGGCTCCAGGAATTGACAGAATGCACATTGAGATGTTTCAACAAATGGATGTTGCACTGGAGGCACTCACTTGTCTATGCCAAGAGATTTGGAAGATAGCTACTGGGCCAACTGACTGGAAGAGATCCATATTTGTACCCATGTCAAACAAAGGTAATACCACAGAATGTGAAAATTATCAAACAATATCGTTAAAGTCACATGCAAGTAAAATCTTGCTCAAGATAATTCAAAAATGGTTGCAGCAGTATATTAACAGGGAACTTCCAGAAATGCAAACTGGATTCAGAAGAGAATGTGGAAGGAGGCATTCCACGTTGCTGATGTCAGATGGATCTTGGCTGAGGGAAAACTACCAGAAAGATGTTTACTTGTGTCTTACTGATTATGCAAAAGCATTCAATTGTGTGAATCACAAAAAATTATCAATAGCATTGAGAAGAATGGGAATTCTAGAACACTTAATTGTCCTCATGAGGAACCTATCTATAGATGAGGAGGGTGTCATTTGAACAGAACAAGGGAATACTACATGGCTTAAAATTAGCAAGGAAGTGCATCAGGGTTGTATCCTTTCACCAAACCTATTCAATGTGTATGCTCAGCAAACAATCTGAAAACCTGGACTATATGATGACTAACATGGCATCAGGATTGGAGGAAGACTCATTAACAACCTGCAATATGCAGACAACACAACTTTGCTTGCTAAAAGCGAAGATGACTTGAAGCAGTTACTGATCAAGGTTGAAGACTACAGTCTGCAGTATGGATTACATCTCAACATAAAGGAAATGGAAATTCTCACAACTGAGCTAGTAAGCAGCATCATGATGGAGAAAAGATCGAAGTTGTCAAAGAATTCATATTACTTGGATCCACAATCAACACTAATAGAAGCAGCAGTCAAGACATCAGATCACATATTGCATTGGGCAAATCTGCTGCAGAAGACCTCTTTAAAATGCTGAAGAGCAAAGTTGTCTCTTTGAGGACTAAAGTGCACCTAACCCAAGCCATGGTATTTTCAATCACCTCCTATATTTGTGAAAACAGGACAATGAATAAGGAAGACTGAAGAAGAGTTGATGCTTTGCAGTTGCAGTGTTGGTGAAGAATACTGAAAGTACCATGGACTGCTAAAAGAACTAACAAATGTGTCCTGGGAAAAGTGCAGCCAGAATGCTCCCTGGAAGTGAGAATGGCCAGATTTCATCCCACCTACTGTGGTCATGTTGTCAGAAAAGACCATTCCCTAGAGACGAATATTATGCTGCTAAAGTGGAGGGTCAATGAAAATGGGGAAGGCCCTCAAAAAGATGCACTGACATAGTGGCTGCAGTGATGGGCTCGGGTATAGCAAGGATTATGAGGCTGGCATAGGACTTGTCGGTTTTGGGGTCTGTTGTACTTAGGCAGCTATGAGTTAGAGCCAACCCGATGGTACCTAACAACAATAATAAGCTGCTTCTAAATACAAGGAAAGCCACAGGAATATCATGAAAGAGGTCCATTAAAGTAAAAGAGAAAATATGTTCATATCACATGTGGTGTATAGATTTTGTTGCCATAATTTATGAACAAAAAAAAAAATGCAAGTGGAACAATGGAGGAGCTCAGAAAGTGTGGAAGGAAGACAGAGGTGTGACATAAGATTAAGAGCTTGAGATTCTTCATCCTAAAAGTGTTTTTTTGAAATTGATCTATAAAAACCTGAAAGACAAATCTCATATTATTTGAACTTCATGCATCCTAAATTCTTTATCATTTAACTCTGTAACAAAGGCTTATAAAAGACAAATATACATATTTACATACATATTGTTGTCGTCATTTTTGTTGTAAACTCCCGTCAAGTCGGCCCCTGACTCATGGCAACTGCATATATCAAAGAGTAGAACTGCTCCATAGGTTTTCTTGGCTGTAATCTTTATGTAAGTAGTTTGCTAAGTCTTTCTTCCACAGAATTATTGGATGGGTTTGGACCACCATTCTTGAGGTTAAGAGTCGATCACAAACCACTAATCCTACTATATGTATGTACGTATGTAAAGATATACATATTCCAACTCAGAGAAAGCAAAACCAGAGGAGGAAATAAATGTTTTATTTGAAGAAAAGAGGCCCATAAAGAATGATAGCTGGAGTCAGAGTGAAAAATAAAGGCATGGTTCTGATCAGTTAAAAATCAAACACATCAACAGTATGTTTGCTCTTATAGGGGCTTTACAGATGGTGTTCCTTCTTTC
>NW_006921962.1:1169645-1172651 GCF_000298275.1 Orycteropus afer afer
TTGAACCACCAGCCTTCTGGTTAGCAGTCAAGTGCTTTAGCCACTACACTAAGAAGTTACATAAGTTGTGTAAATGCTCTTGAGGACAAAAGGCCTTATCTATCACCTTCTTGTCATGCCTTCCTTCCAATCTATTTCCTTGTGGGTTCTTTGTTCTTCTCCTTTGTTCTCTTTTGCCAGGGTACTTTTCTTACTTTTTCTTTTTTGGTTATCTCCATCCCTTCATGATATAAACTTGGAAAAGAAAAATATAATTATCACTAAAGCTTCAACTCCCAAAAGGAAACCCCATCCAGAGGAAGAATTTCTCTATAATGTGGTGCTTAGAAGTATCATGAATACAGGCACCCAAATCAAACAGCCCAGAACAAAAGAGAAATGTATGCAAAGCAGTTCAGCTGGAATATTTGCAGCAGCAAACAGATTAACCCATCATACAGCAACCTAACAACTCTAGGGTTGGCAGATGCAAAGAGGCAAATATGGCCTAATTATATCTACAAATTCTAAAGAGAAAAGACTGCTTTATATGTGTCCATGAGAAATTATCATTTGTAAGCATTTTAATGGGCTCATGATATGAAGATGAAAGATCAAGAAAACAAAATATATGATGACATAAAATTTATATAAAATGTTTCATTAATGCATGTGTCCTCATGTTTCCTGCATCTCTCTTCTGGGAATCCTAATATTAAAATTGCAGATATTATTACTCCTGATTATATCAAAAATGAAATTAGAATCTCATGAATAAAGAGGAGTCAGAGGAGCTGACTAGCTTCAGAAGTAAGAGATTGTTCAACAAATATTCCAAAAACCTACCATGATCAAATTTTCAGGTTAGTGATGCAGTGAATTCAGAGCAGTGTGAAATATAACCTAAGACCTCAGAAACCATGCAATATTATTAAAATAAGTAAATAAAAGGTAATACACATAGGGGAGAACAAAATAAGTGGCAAAAGATTTGTTGGTCATGTATAATGTGATGTAAAGGACGGAGCTTCTAAAGTACTCTAGAGGAGAGAGGGACATATTTCTCATGTGTCTTGGGAGATAACTAACTTACCTTCACATTCAGTACGTTCTACTTCGCAAAACCTATTCATTCCCACGATTTAATGCCAGACCTCTACACCAACAACTTATAAGGGTTTATCCCCCAACCTAGACATACTTTTTGGGCCCAGATCCCCACTTTTAAATCCTAGCAGGGCATCTCCATGCTAATATGCCAAACATATATTATATTCAACATTTCCAAAACTCCTAAATTCCCTGGCCCTAAAACATCCTTCTCATTTTTTTATTTCACTAAAATTTCAAAACTACCCTCCCATGTTCTCAGATTCAATTCCTTTGACTTCTTCTCTACCTCCCTCCTAACCTTGAACCAAGTCTGATCTCTCCCTACTAACATCCTGTCCTAAGTAAAATCTTGAACTATTAAATTCTGAAAACCAGTCTCTGTGCCTAGTTTTCCAACACAGTGTTTCAATGGTGTATTCACGTATCTTGTGTTTATTCACCTGTCTTTTGAACAAAATGTTGCAATTGTTTCCTTTCTTCTTATTTTTCTCTCCTGCTTAAGAAGCATTAGGGCTGTCCACCTCTTACACACTTAAAGGATATAATCAAAACTCCTTGGTTAAACTATAAAATCATCCGCAGTTTACCCTCTGCCTATATACCCTTCTTCTTCACCTCAAACCATATGCACTAGCTTTCCTGGAATCTCCCTTGCATTCTGGCACTCTTGCCTTTGCTTATGCTCTCAGCCTACAATGGCCTCCTCTCCATGACATCACCCTATGAAGAAACTTTATTTATCCTTCAAAGGTCACCTTATTGAGATTTATTTTATAATCACCTGACAAAAGAGCAGTTTTCCTTCCATCATTCTGTTCCCTTATTCTGCTATACTTTTCTTCCTAACACTTACCACACAAAAGGTTCAGTTGCTCAACTACTAATTGAAATGTTGGCAGTTCAAATCTACCCTAAGATGTCTCAGAAGACAGGGCTGGTGATCTGTTTCTGAAAGGTCAGTCTTGAAAAATCTATGAAGCAGTTCTACTCTTCACATATTGGTTCAGTATGAATGCAGACTCAATAGCAACTAATATTACCACCAACAATACATCTCTTTATTTTTTAGAACTTGTATTCCAGCAATAGAATGCAAACTCCTAGAAGAGAGCCAGATATATATTTGGTGTTCAGTAATGTTGAGGAATTAATTGAATTTAATATTTCAGAAAACGCCCAATCCCATCTTTTTTCTCAAAAGAGAGAGAATTAATATTGCACTTTTGTAGCAAACATCACAGTCTGTCTTGCATTACATGTATTCATATATATTTCAGTTCCACTATACTGGAAGAACTGCAGTGCTACTCATATTTATATCTCTCTTAGCACAGAGTGAGTGCATGATATATGTATGAACTAAATTCAGTGTGAATAGAAAGAATTTCCAATCTAATCTCTATCTGTTTAAATTCATTATCTTCAGGATGATCTAGTAAGAGGAAAATAAGGACGATAGTAACATCAAATGGTCTTCAGCTTGAGCACTTACATGAGTCCAGAAAAGCACCTGACCGGGGGGAAGACCTGGAGTAGCTAGTAGCTTTCCTTATTTGGAACCACCACTTTTCAGATTTAATACTCTGTATATTGCTTTTATTTTATTTCTACTACTCTGTGGATAGGAGCCCTGGTGGCGTAGTGCCTAAGGCATTTGACTGCTAACCAGAAGGTTGGGGGTTCAAACCCACCAGCCACTCCTCAAAAGGAAGATTGGGTAATCTATTTCCGTAGAGATACTGCCTCGTAAACCCAAGGAAGGGTCGCTCTGAGTCGGTCCGACTCCATGGCAGTGCATTGGTTTTGGTACTCTGAGTCAGCTCTAAATTGCCAATAAATTCTCTTTCTGCTCATCCATTAAACCCACTGCTATCGAGTCAGATCTGACTCACAACGACCCCTCCTTGGGTTTCC
>NW_006921962.1:1173331-1196452 GCF_000298275.1 Orycteropus afer afer
TACTTACTTCAATAACAGAAAATAAATTGAGCATTAAATACATAGAAAACATCATGGTAGACCAAAGTATAACACAACATGATCTCTGTCCTCAAGAAAAATTATTTCCCTACCAAATGTTTTCCTTTCCGTGACCCAGTGAGTTTTATATGGAATATCATAATCTATTCTTTTCAAAAAATTGGAGCTCTGGTGGCATATTAGCTAAGGCATTTGACTGCTAACCAGAAGGCTGGCAGTTCAAACCCACCAGCCACTCCTTGGAAGGAAGGTTGGGCAATCTACTTTTGTAGTGATATTGCCTCAGAAACCCAAGGAGGGGTCACTATGAGTTGGATCCGACTCCACAGAAGTGGTTGCTTTAATCTAATAGAATTATTTTTTAAAGAGCTTTAACAAGTTAGGTTTCTAGAATTTTGATGCTACAGAAATCCATTATTAACAAAGAGGATACTGTCCTCAAAGACACTACTGACTGTGAATACCCCTTCCCCTCCAAAAAAATTCTATGATTCTGTGAAAACTGAATTCCCTAACAAAGATGAATAAGAAAGATGATATTGTAAGCTTTGATGAAGTTATATGAAGGAACAGTATTATTCAGAGACACTGTACGGAGATGGCATTTGTTTAATATTTGACACATTCATGAATATTGATGCTTTTAACTTTGTTTCATGAAAACACATTTCATGAAAAAACAGATTTAAAAATTCTTAAGCATCTTTCATGCTGTATATCAAAGAGTTCAATCCTCTGGATAAATTGCCAGTTGTTCAAACTGTCTAGGTCAATTCTCAAACTTACATTTTTTTATAACAAAGAACTGAATTCCCCTAGATAAAAAATCAATTCCATACTGTATATGTTACAATTCAATTTTTTACAAAGTTCATTCAAAATACAGTTTTATAAATTTGTCATTAAGCCAACAAATATCTATTAATTTTACTAGCTTAATAAACCAATTTTTTATTATTAATATTTATGATGATTTTGGAAAAAATTGGAGCAAAGCATTTGACGTCAAATATAATAAATATTTTTTTCTATATTTGTAGGTAAACCTGGTTTTTTGAAAGATGTAAAGCAACTGAGTCTAAACTTCAAATATAGTCTATAAATATTTTCAGTCAGTAATGAAATATTCACAATGCAAAGCACATATTCTGCCACAGACAGCTTTCCGTATTAAAGCAGATACCTTAGGCAGCCCTGTTGTCCCAGATGTGTAAAGAATATACAGGGGGTGATCAGAAAGAACAGGGACACAGTCGTGGGACTGTGCTTTTGCCATCTCTTCATCCCAGTCAAGGTCACGACCTGGAGCCAAAGGAACCGTTTCCTACACACCAAAAACAGAGGAAGATGCACTGAAAATGTGATTAAATTAGGGATACACAGAGAATGCTTATATTCACATAAGTCAGAGTATTTCGATGAACAGCTAGGACTACATGGCATTGAACAGTGGATTTATGATAAAACTCTCAAGGTCACCAGTTGAGATAAGTGCTCATAAATACTTCCAACAGTTTGATGTTGGCTTTAACTGAATTGACAAAAAAGATAAGAATATGTTTTATTCAAGTCTAGGAATACCCTTAAGAAATTCAATCAGATCCAGTCACATGTTTCTGCCAACAGAGCTAATTTACAAAGGTTCATGTTTTTATAAATGCATGTGCACTAATAACATTATAAACTAATTTCTATTTTCTATAACCTATTTGGAATTGCTGTTTTCACAATAAAATGTCAACTATCACCTTAAAATTCTTCTTTATATCAGTGACATTTAGGAGTAATACTGTGGTCATGTTTCCAAATGAAAACATATTAAATAGTCTTCAAAGGTAGAGGAAAATCTATTTTTGCCATTTTAAGAACAAAAAGCAGTTTTTAAAATTATTCAGAATATAGAATATATTTTAAAAATATAATCCAAGATTTCCTGCATCTAGATCATTAAATAATATGACAAGTTTTATTGTTGTTGTTGTTGTTGTTCAGAGAACTAGGCTCTGGACAGGAAACTTTGTGATAACAGATTTAAGAATTAAATTGATACACCTTACAAGTTAGACAGATCCTTTAAAATAAAATGAAAAAATAAAATGAGACAATGAAATAAGTCAGGTAGGTAAAAAGTAGGGGTGCAGCTTATGGAAAAAATTACTTTAACAGAGAGTTCCACTGATTTAAATAGTTAAGGAGTAAATGTATGGTTATTTTCCAAAACATTATTAAGCTTTTGAGATCCAAAGTTGTCCTCGCACATCAGGAAGTCTATCATTGTTGAATGTGTTAACATAGGCTAAAGAGACAAGAATATGCATACTTCTGTGAAAATTTAGTAAGATCCACTATGTAGAATAAGTGTACATAACCATTCACTTCACCCAGATGATCCCTGAGCTAAATCCAGAAACTCTCAAAGATGTGGAAAAGCCAGACTACTTCCATTTCCCAGGTTTCTTAATGTATTAATCAGATGTAAAAAATAGTTGTCTATCTAAACGAGTACATTTATAAATTAATACTTCTATATATAGTTGGCCTTTTGACAAGATGGGTTCAAACTGCATGGGTCCACTTACACATAAATTTGTTTCAACATATGGATCCTGGAAAAATTCAAGAGCTAATAGACATCAGAGGAGCTCTGGTAAGGTAATGCCTAAGGCACTTGACTGCTAACCAGAAGGCTGGTGGTTCAAACCCATCAGCCACTCCTCGGAAGGAAGATGGGCAATCTACTTCCGTAGTGATACTGCCTCAGAAACCCAAGGAGGGGTCACAATGAGTTGGGTCCGACTCAAGAGCACATAACAACAACAACAATAGACATCACACCAAAGGAATTGACAGAAGACAACTTGATGGAGATGAATGCTTCTGAACCAGTGTCAGACAATCAGGAAAAAGATGTAGAAGCAGTGTCAGGAAACAAATTGACATTTGACCTCAACATTTGACCACGTGGCAGAAAGATTCCAATTATTCAAGATTTCTTCTGACTTTTTTATGACATGGATGATATGGACACAAATTAAAGTATCATATCATATCCTTCTATGATATGGACACTGAAATTAAAGCAAATGGTGGAAGAAGGATTGATTCCATAAGGAAATAATTCTAGAGAAATTAAAAAGGAGAAAAGTCAGACAGAAATTATGATGCATTTTCATAAATTTACACTGAGTGTTCCTGCCTCTCCTACTGCCCCTTCTACCTCCTTCACCTCTTATGCCTCTGCCACCACACACAGCATGACCCACCCCTTGTCTTTCTCTTCTTCCTCAGACTACTCAGTGTGAAGATTATAATGATGAAGACCTTTATGATCTACTTCTACTTACTTAACAGTAAGTAATCATCATGCCATATAGTTAATAAACTTATTTGTTTTGTATGTGTCTTCATGTGAAAATCTGACAACTGTAGAGCAAAAATTTTGTTAATCAACTGCTTATATTATCAGTAGGAGCTCTGGTGGCATAGTGCCTAAAGCATCTGACTGCTAACCAGAAGGCTGGCAGTTCAAACCTACCAGCCACTCCTTGGAAGGAAGGTTGGGTAATCGACTCCCATAGTGATACTGGCTTGGAAACCCAAGGAGGTGTCACTATGAGTAGGATCCAACTCGATGGCAGTGTGTTGCATTTGTATTATGTTATCAGTAAGGCTTCTCATCATTAGTAGTTAGCTTCTGGTTATTAGTAGCTAAGTTTTTAGGGAGTCAAAAGTTATACACAGATTTTAGACTGGATGGTGTTTGGTGCCCCTAACCCCCATGTTGTTCAAGGGTCAACCGTAACTTCACAGGTGTGATGCCTATATAAGTAAACACATTTAGGACAATCTAAATTAGAAATGCATCATGAAAGTAAAATCTCAGCCTCAACTGGCTTCTCAAATTTCTGATAGGTCCTTGCTGTGAAATTAAAGAAATAAAAATAATTAATTTTAAGTTACATATTCTGTGTGTATTTTAATCCATCAGATAAAAACAACTAGTTTCAAATTATTAACCTCTGATGTCACAATTAGAGACTAAAATGTTGTCATACTATAAAATGAGAAAACGGCAATACCATGATGATAGAAATCGACTGAAATGAGGACCTAAGTGAGTGGTTATTTTTGAGGCTAACAAATACAGGGATACAAAATGGAGATTTAGCTTTTACATGTACACTTTACTTCTATACATAGGTATTTATAGTTGATACAATTATTTAAGGCAATACTGGGAAAGCACCTGAAGTTCCCTGATATAATATTCCTTTGATTCTGCCATTACTTGCCTGAGGCTGAGAAGTGGCAGCCCGGTTTTTATCTCCTCTGCCAAAAATGCCATCTGGTTAATGAGACATACCATGAGCCTTGCCATTTGCATCTATCTGAACTCAAAGCAAAGCCAGTCCACTGGGCTTAATTATTGTCTAAACAGCAAATCTGATATGAAAGACAAGAGACATCTAAGCCCTCATTTAAAATGAGGACATGACACAATAGAGGGAAAAGTCTAGATAAAGGGAGAGAGAGAGAAAGTAAGCTAGTTACAGTGTGGGTATCTATTAAGAGGAAAGGAAAGAGATTGGGATTAAAAAAATCTGAATAGGGTACATTAATATCTCCATCACGTGTATTTGTGAATGGAAGATATAGCATATATTTTATCGGCTAAAAGTCACTAAGCTGGAGTTCAAATCACGGCTCCACCATTTATTAGCTGTGACTTTCAGCTATGATCTTTCCATGACTCAGTTTCTTATTTATAAAATGGGGCTAGCAATGTTGTTGTTGTTGTTGTTATTTGCCGTCGAGTCGGCCCCGACTCATAGCGACCCCTCCTTGGGTTTCCGAGGCAGTATCACTACGGAAGTAGGATTGCCCAACCTTCCTTCCGAGGAGTGGCTGGTGGGTTTGAACCGCCAGCCTTCTGGTTAGCAGAGCAATAGTATCTACTTTATTGGTTTGTGAAAATTAAATAGGAAAACTGTTTGAAAATATTAGCATTGAGCCTAGTACATCATAAGTGCTTAGTAAATTCCACATATACTCATATATGTGTGTACACACATACTCACATAAACTAATGTGTGTGTGTGCATGCGCATGTGCACATGCACTCCCGACATTCCTCTAACCTTCTCTTACCCCAAGCCTTTTTCATTGCTGACTTTCCATTCCCTGGCTTAAACAATAAGAAAGCCTTTAAAAATATATATATGTTTGAGGTCATATGAAACTTAAAATTCTTCTTCGAGACAGCAAGAACATTAAAATCATTGAGTATAGCAGTTCATGAACCGCAGACTACTAAAACTTTACACAAAAATTTAATGTGGTAAATGGTAATTGCCAGGTGGTAATCAAAATGACATAGTCTTACCACTCTCTGCTCTCAGTACTTTTGTCATTTAAGTATTTTCTGCAGATAACCTCTCAAGAGCTCCATAAAATTGTACATTATTATTTGCATTCTTGTTATTTCCTTTCTGCAAAACAATTTTTATCCTTTAGAAACTCTAGTTGATCCCACCATGAGTAAATGGAGACTTACTTGGATATGGAAATAAGGTGATCATCATGTCAAGTTTATCAGGAAGAACTGTAAAATGTATTCATTTATGAATTATACTATCTTTTCCTTCATGGGTCACAGAATAATTTATCTGTTTAGAAGATTCATATTTTGTTTTCCTGAACATAGTTTTATTTCTTGCTTAAATATATTTTATAAATTTTTTTAGAAGATATATTACATACAGATAATCACATCTCACTAAGAGACAGGATAACAGAGAAATTAATTATGCAATCAAAGTACATGCACTCAAATCACGACTCTGGCACTAACTAATTGTAACACTCTGGGCAAATTATTTATCTGTCAGTGCCTTCCTCTTCTGTATAACAGGAACCATGATAATAATATCACCTAGCCCACCCATAGCAGAGTGTCTTAAAAATCACATGGTAAGCAGTAAGTATTGCTCATCATCATCATCATCATCATCATTATTGTTATAATTTAACTAATAAATGATACTCATCATAAGAGCACTATACATAGATCCCCAATTCATTAGTATTACATGGATCTCTGTTTCAGTCTTTTTTATTTTAAGCCAGTTTTTATAAAGACACTAAATATAAATCACATCTGTTTTCTGGGGAGGGGAAGAAAATGGCAACAATATTTATGAAGTTTATTATAAAGCAAGTGCCCCTTTCAAAGGGTCAAAACTTGAATCATCCTTAGCACATTACAATAAAAACAACAAGATTCAATACTGAAGTTACCATATTCGGACGATTATAAATGAGAATTTTGTCTGGTTTGTGTTGTCCTATCCTCACTGCTTCTTCTAGAAGTGGTATATATTCTACCCTCCTTCCAGGTTCAATGCCAAATGATGCTGTTACAACCATCTTGGGCTACAATGAAAAAAAAATTATTATTGAGCAAGCTTAGTAGTCGAGCTCCTAATTAAGGCAGTCACAATATTTCACATACAGAGTGGTAGTTTCACATTTTTTAAAGAAATGTTTGAATGATTCTGTTCTCCACTGAACAAAGGGCCTGAAAATCAATAAATTCCTTTTAAATGTTATATAGCTAACTATGTCTACATAGTTACATAGACTTTCAGTAATCTGTTCAAAGTTAATTCAGTGATGTGTTTCCTCCGTAACTATGAGCTGTATAAAAATATCTTTCAAAGAAGTCATGAAGAGAGGTGAATTTACTATAAAGTAACATAATGTATGCCAGTGCCCTGCCTTGCCTAAGCCCTTGTAAGATCTCATTGTTGCTCAAGTTTTAATTTTCTGGAGCAATGTCAGCTGGGGGTGGGAGAGGGCAGCCCAATTACATGTCGAGCTTTTCTTTGTAAGAATCTCTAGCAAAATGCCTGAAGAGATCTCAGAAGAAATGGACCCAAATCTCTCACTCATACACACACACACACACACACACACATACACACACATACACACATATGTACATAGATACATATGTATGTATATATATATGAGATTTATAAAATATCCATATATTTATAACAAAATAATAAAAAAAAAAAACTCATTGCTGTCGAGTTGATTTGATTCATAGCAACCCCTCCTTGAGTTTCCAAGGTGGTATCTCTATGGAAGTAGATTGCCCAGTCTTCCTTTTGAGGAGTGGTTGGTGGGCTTGAACCACCAGCCTTCTAATCAGAAGTCAAATGCCTTAGGCACAATTATTTCTTTTCTTATTTTAAATACATATTCGTTTTTACCATATATTACATTTATAATTTTATAATAATTCTCTTTAAAAGACTCTCGAATGATTTAAACTTCAGGTTCCAAAATATCGGTATCTCTCCCCATCATTAAGATACACTTGGCATCAAATTCTTCATCTGACAACTTCCTAATCATTCTTTAAAACATAGCACAGTGTACCCACCCCCCAGGAAAGTATCCCTGGAGGGAACCCCAGTTTGGGCTAATTCTCTTCTTTGGTACATTTTGAGCATGCCTCAGATATCCAATTATGTGCAAAAATGTTTGTCTCCAGCATTGCACAGTAAACTCTCCACAGCCAAGTTTGGATCCCTTTATCTTTTTCTCTCTTTTCCCTGATTCAGTGCTAGCTGCACAATCAGCTCTCAATAAATATTTGTGAAACTGAACAAAAACTCTCATTGATTTTTGGAAACAAATATGCCTTTATTCTTTTAACTGCATTGTTTCTTTACTAAGAAATCCAAAGCAAAGGAAGCAGATAAAAACTGTTCAGGAGACAGATAATCAATCCAAGATATTGCATCTATTACTAAATTCTTATGTCTAGATAAAATACACTTCATCTAGGGAAGGTTTCCACTATGTGAAATATATTTATATGTAATACTTTCTGCTTTTTTTGGGATATGTTTTAATATTCCTGGAAATTAGCCTCAGTACCATTGTACAACTTGCCCAGGTAACAAGTGGTGGGATCAGGAAGAGGGCTCAGCTCTGTGCGATTGCAGAACACTCTGTTTTCTTCCACTGTATTAAACTGTCTTTTAAAATAAATAAAAATGAAAAAGAAATGTCTTGTTTCCTTTCATTATATTTTAAAGGTCAGACATTTGAATATATTTCACCTTGTAGTATCTACAGGAGCCCTGGTACCACAGTTGCTAAAGACCTTGGCCGTTAACTGAAAGGTCAGAGGTTCAAACCCACCAGGCACTCCACAGGAGAAAGATGTGGCCATCTGCTTCCGTAACGATTTATACCCCTGGAAACCCTGTGGACAGTTCTACTTTGTCTTATAGGATCACTGTGAGGCAGAATTGACTTGACAGCAGTTGGTTTTTTGGCATTTTTTTTTTTTTTTTGTAGTATCTATATTTTCAAACATAGATTCAGATAAAATTCACTAAGAGGTTAGAATTCTGAACAAATTATGAACATATATAGAATATATTAGGACTAGCTAGAATAATTTTGTAAAGCCAAAATTAGATGCTTCCTCCAGAAAAACAATTCATTCATATTTCTGCTAACAGTCTTTTATTAAAGTATATACATTTTTATCTGAACTGATTAACCAGAATATATTATTTCCAAATTCACCTGTTAAAATAAAGCTTTCTCATCAGCTTTTGTTTCAAAATGATGACATCTCAATCTCTCCTGATTTTAACTATTAATTCTATTCAAATAAATCAAACGTGTATCTCTATATCCAATTGCTAATCTTTTCTTTTCAAAGATCTTGCTCATGAGAATATGTATTATTGCCTAAACTACTTAAATAAGTTATATGTGTGTGTACACACACATGCACATATGTACATATACATGAAAATGTCTCCAGCTGTTGCATAAATTTTATAAATCCTAATTTTTCGTATACCTCAATTTTATACAATTTCAAAGGGAAGAAAATAAACTGTGTTTGAAATTTCTGTGGCACAAAGATTTTGAGTTTGTATCTTCCACAGCGAACACGCCCTCGACTGCAGTCCCCAGCCTGCCGTGCTGCTTTCCAGATCTGCTTCTACCTGGAGATTTTCCCTTAGATTTCCCTTCATTAGCCCTAAATTAAGCTGATAGTTAAAAATGGAATTCCTCTGGTTAATCTATAAATCAGGCTCTTAGTTCTAATAACCAATCTATTACCAGACAAAGCAAAATATACAAAACTTCTCTATTTGTCTAGCATTCAGATGACCATCCAAAAAACCAAACCAAACCAAACTTACTGCCATCCAGTCCAAGGCTGTAAATCTTTACAAAAGAAGCTTGCTCCAACTTTCTTCCATGGAGCACCTTCTCCCCCTCACTGCCATCGAGTCGGACCCCGACTCATAGCGACCCCTCCTTGGGTTTCCGAGGTGGCATCACTACGGAAGTAGATTGTCCAACCTTCCTTCCGAGAAGTGGCTGGTGGGTTTGAACCATCAGCCTTCTGATTAGCAGTCAAATGCCTTAGGCACTATACCACCACTACATCACCAGAGCAGCTGTTAGGTTCAAATTACCGACCTTTTGGTTAGCAGCCAAATGCCTTAACCATTATACCACCAGAGCTCCTTCAGATAACCCTCAGTAGATATTAATTATCTTTCCTGTTAAGAGTCTCTTTGCTGTTCTTGTTGCTGTTAAGTGCCATCGACTCATCTCTGACTCATAGCAACATTATGTACAACAGAGCGAAACACTACCTAGTCCTGTGCCAGCCTCACGATCCCTGCTCTACCTGAGCTTATCGCTGCAGCCACCATGTCAATCAATCTTGTTGAGGGCCTACTCCTCTTTCATTGACCCTCCAATTTACAAGCATGATATCCTTCTCCAGAGGATGGTCCCTTCTGACAACATGACCAAAGTAGGTCAGATGAAGCCTGGCCATTCTCACTTCCAAGGACCATTCCAGCTGTACTTCTTCCAGTACAGATTTGTTAGTTCTTTTAGCAGTCCATGGTACTTTCAGTACTCTTCCCCAACACAACTCAAAAACATCAACTCTTCTTTGGTCTTCTTTATTCATTGCTCTGTTCTCACTTGCATATGAGGCTATTAAAAATACCATGGCTTGGGTTAGACAAGATGTCTTCAAGGAGACATCTCTGCTCTTCATCACTTGAAACAGGTATTTTGCAGCAGATTTGCCCAAGGCAATATGTCTTCTGATGTCTTGGTTGCTGCTTCCATTGGTGTTGATTGTAGAACCAAGCAATATGAAGTCTTTGACAACTTCAATCTTTTCTCCATTTATCATAATGCTGCTTCCTGATCCAGTTGTGAGGATTTTTGTTTTCTTTATATTGAGGTGTAATCCATACTGCAGACTGTCGTCTCCAATCTTCAACAGTAATTATTTCAAGTCATCCTAACTTTCAGCAAGCAAAGTTGTGTCCTCTGTATATTGCAGGTCGTTAATGAGTCTTCTTCCAATCCTGATGCCACATTCTTCTTCATATAGTCCAGCTTCTCTGGTTATTTTCTCAGCATACAGATTGCATAAGTATGGTGAAAGGATACAACTCTGACACACTCCCTTCCCAATTTTAAACCATGCAGTATCCCCCTGTTCTGTTCAAATGACAGCCTCTTGGTCTATATACAGGTTCTTCATGAGTATAATTAAGTGTTCCAGAATTTCCAATCTTCTCAATTTTATCCATAATTTCTTATGATCCACACAATTGAATGTTTTGCATAGTCAATAAAAAAAACAAGTAAACATCTTTCTGGTATTCTTTGCTTTCAGCCAAGATCCATCTGACATTAGCAATGACATCTCTCGTTCCATGTCCTCTTCTGAATCCAGCTTGCATTTCTGGAAGTTCTCTGTTAATATACTGCTACAACCGTTTTTGAATTATCCTCAATAAGCTTTTTCTTGCATGTGATATTAATAATATTGTTTGATAATTTCCACATTCTGTGGGATCACCTTTCTTTGGAATGGGTACAAAGATGGATCTCTTCCAGTCAGTTGTTGTTCTGGTTACCTAGTGCTGCTCTGACAAGAATATACCACAAATGAGATGGCCTTAACAAACAGGAGTTAATTCTCTCACAGTGTGGAGGCTTTAAGTCCAAGTTCAAAGTTCCAGGCTCTAGGGGCTGGGTGAAAGCCCCTCAACCTTAGGGTCCAGCTTTGCCTGCTGCTTCCAACCCACCAGAGCTGGAGGCATTTCTTCACTCAGACAGTTGCTGGCCCCTGAGACTGACAAACCCAAGGTTGACAAGTAAAAAGGCACAGTCCCAATGTTACTAAACCACGTGGCAGGCCACTAATTCAAGTCCATTTTAAGTCCCAAGGTCGGCAGAGTATGGCAGGCTGCTGAACAATGACATAGCTACATACAGGGTCCAAGCATGTCATAGGTTAGAGACCATTCCCAAGGCTTCTCCTTGTATACAGGAAGCAGACTCACATCCCAAAGACAGCTACTCAGCTGCTTGTGGTAGATCCCACCATGGAGTTGATTGCCAGTCTCATTATGGGGAATAACTACCACCAGCTGTCCAGCCACTCAACCAGGCCCAGCCAAGTTGACGCAGAAACATAACCACCACAGTTGGCCAGTGGCTGTCTTCCAAATCTCTTGGCATAGCTGAATGAGGGCTTCCAGCGGGGCATCCGTTTGTTGAAACATCTCAGTGGGTATTTCATCAATTCCTAGAGACTTGTTTTTTGCCAGTTCCTTCAGTGCAGCTTTGACTTCTTCCTTTAATCATTGGTTCTTGATCATATGCCAACTCCTGAAATGGATGAACATTGACCAATTCTTTTTGGTACAGTGACTCTGTGTATTCCTTCCATCTGCTTTTGATGTTTCCTGCATCATTTAATGTATCTCCCATAGAACCTTTCAATACTGCAGCTCAAGGCTTAAATTTTTTTTGAGTTCTTTCAGCTTGGGAAATGTCAAGTGTGTTCTTCCCTTTTGGTTTTCTAACTCCAGATCTTTGCACATTCCATTATAATAATTGACTTTGTCTTCTCGAACTGCTCTTTGAAATCTTCTGTTCAGCCCTTTTATCTTGTCATTTATTCCATTTGCTTTTAGCTACTCTCCATACTAGGGATTGCTTACCCAGCCTGTTCCAAGAGTCTCCTTGGAATCACAAAACTCTAAAGGTCAGCCATCCCTAACTTCTACAATCACCTTACTGCCTTGATTTTCCCATTGCCATTACTCTCCTCCACATTGCTCACTGCTTCACACACAGACCAACTACTATAAGTTCTTATTCATACCTCTGACATCTCTCCCACTCACCTCATTCTTGGAAGTATTGGCTTCTCTTAATGTTGCTTAAACCATGACACTTCCTCCCCTGCTCATAAACATTTGACTGGTCAAGGTCTACAGAATCTAGCTCAGATTAAAACTGCCTTTGCAATCTCCCTTTCTCTTACTGTTCAGCCATACTGTGGTCTACACATTGTTCTTCCAAATGAATTTAACACTTTCCTAATTCCAATCTCTAACTCATACCCTTCTTCTCAGCTCTTGAACATTGCCATTCTCCTCAATTACAAATCTCACCTCCTTCAGGAAGTGATCCTTCTTTCCCCAATAAAACGTAATTGCTTCTATCTCTAAATTAGAGATCTGCCAACTATGGCTTGCAAACCAAACATGGCCCACAGCCTGTTAATGTTTTATTGGGGGGTGGGGTAACACACCCTTTTGTTTATATATCTTCCACATAGCAGAGCCAAGTAGTTGTGATGGAAACACAGTCACCAGCAAAGCTTAAAATATTTACTTTCCATCCTTTTACAGAAAGTATTTGTGAAACAATGCTCTAAATTCTTATAATAATAACAGCAAACATTTTTTAATGGTACTATGTGCCAGACACTCTACTGTTTTAACTTCAACAACAACCTTGTAAGTTTGCTACTTTAGTACCACAATTACACATGTGACTCTTTCCCCCACCCCCTCCCTCTTAACAGCTGTGCTTTACAAACTACCCCTGGCAATATAGAGATTGTAAAACTAGTCATGTGTCTCATCAATTAGACAAGTCTCATTTATTATCCAGTGCCAGTGATGGTGTCAAGCACATAGTGAATGCTTAATAAATATATATTACGTGACTGAATTTGTTATTTTTTTTCTTGTATGTTTCATATAGCCCAATATATATCAAGCTAACTTCAAAGGCATGCAAGCTATCTCACATGTCAAATTCCTCATAGTACCTAGCAAGACGTCTTTCACATATAAAGTAATTATTTTATTATAGATATGCATGCCAAATGAAAAGTAAGTTTTAATTATCCCACTTAAAAGCAAAATCTAAAAAGAGGAACTCACTCTCAGATGATTCACCTACAGATAAATATGGTTATACTATAGGTGGCTACTTGGCACAGGATTCGCCAACATTTTGTTCTGTTATAAACAAGTTGCCTTGACTCAAAATCAACTTGACAACAATTAACAACAACATATATAGCAATTAGTTGAGTTCCCCCAGATCAAAGACCTACCTTTACATGATCAATGCGACTACTTAGTTCTTTGGATGCAAATCCCCCAAATATGAGACTGTGGATGGCTCCTATCCTTGCACATGCCAGCATGGTGTACATGGCCTGTGGGATCATGGGCATGTAGATGACCACAGTGTCACCTTTCTCGATGCCATATTTGACCAAAACACCAGCCAACTTAGAGACCTGTAACAAAATCATTAGATGAGGAAGGTTGCTTTCTGTGTTATTTCACTAAATTTCTAAATTAAAGCAGTAATACCAGAAGATGATCATTCTCTTGCTACTTGATTAAAAAAGCAAAAGTAAAACATATTTGATGATATGATGAGGATGTAGATGGTGAAAACAATAAAGGATTTGTATTATAATAAATGATTAAAATCAACTTACTATTATTAAGCCATATTGACTACATGGCTTAAATTTGTTAAATTATTCATTCCACAGCATATTTTATGAGAAACTACTTTGTGCCAGGTGCTCTGTTTAAAGTTGGAAATATAATATTGAATAAGAAAGATATAATTTTCCCATGTAGAGTTTATATTCTAAAAGATGAATCAGTCAAGTAAACAGAACAATGAAGTAATTACAAATTTAGATATATGCAGAATTACCTGTTGAAGGAAACAAGTATGTGTCAAGATAGAAAACAAAAATCATTATAAGCTTATAAGGCAAATAGGGCAGATTATATTATTATTATTATTCCCATTTTAAAGATAATGTAACTAAGGCTCAAAGAAAATAAATAGCTAACCAAGATAAGACAGCTAGTAAATTGTGTAGTCTAGATACCATGATAGGTATTCCAACTTTATATTCTTTATTTTTCAATGCCTCGAGCCAGTTTCTTCCTTACAGTTTTCTATATTATTTATACAAAGCTCCTACCCTGAACATTTTCAACAAAGTTATTTTTCCATTCAATGTGTGTTTTTACAGTTTCTAGTAATAAATATGGAGCTCCAGTAGCATAGTGCCTAAGGCACTTGACTGCTAACCAGAAGGCTGGCGGTTCAAACCCACCAGCCACTCCTTGGAAGGACAGTTGGGCAATCTACTTCTGTAGTGATACTGCCTCGGAAACCTAAGGAGGGGTCGCTATGAGTCGGGTCCGACTCGATGGCACATAACAACAGCAACAACAACTAGTAATAAATATACAATAGAGATAGTTGGCAGTTCAATCCCCTCAGCCACTCCACGGAAGGAAGACTGGGTAATCTACTTCTGTAAAGATTTACCACCTTGGAAACCCACAGGTTTCGCTATGAGTCAGAATCAACTTGATGGCAATGAGTTTTTTTTTTTTTTTTTTGTATAAATCCATACATGATATAATTTTCCTTCAGGCAAGATATTTTCCTTCAGGCAATTATAAAAGGCTATGGGAAATATGCCCTCATTTAACTGAATAAGAAGGTGAAAATTAATTTCCCATTTTAAAGATAATGTAAATGAGGCTCAAAGATAATAAATACCTAATAAGAGAGCTAGTAAATTGTGTAGTCTAGATACCATTATAGGTATTCCAACTCTATATTCAGGAACTATTATATGCCAAACACTAATATCTGATATATTAGGAAACAAAGATCTCTACTCTCAAGTGTTTATTATTAAAGCAGATAGAATATTGCAATAAATAATAAGCAAATAATATATCACATTAAAAAGCAATCAGTGCTATGTTGTTGTCATTATGTGCTGTTGAGTCAGACCTGACTCACAGCGACCCCTCCTTGGGTTTCCGAGGCAGTATCAATACGGAAGTAGATTGCCCCATCTTCCTTCCGAGGAGTGGGTGGGTGTGAACTGCCAGCCTTCTGGTTAGCAGTCAAGTGCCTTAGGCACTAGGCTACCAGAGCTCCCAATCAGTGCTATAGGTGGAAAAAAAGGAGAGGAACAAGTTTAAGAATGTAGTATAAGGGAAGGAATAGGTATAATTCTCAAAGGGATGATCAAACTAGACTTCATTGAGATAGTGACCTTTTGACAAGATAGGTAGAAGGTTGAAAATAAGTTGATATCTGTGAATACAATACTGTTTTAGACAGAGGAAACACCATTACAAAGATGTATTAGGGATCATACATCATGTGATTGAAAAAGAGCAAAAAGACCAGGAAAACTGCAGCAGAAAAAGGGAAAACTGTAAGTCACAAAGTCAATGGGCCTATAAGGCCCAGCAGGCAACTGGAAGGGTTACGGCTCGCCTTTGAACTTGGATGCTCAAAATAATGAACAGAAGAGTCTCCAGAGAAGAATTAGGCCACATGGCTGTTTGTGGTATCTTTCATTTCACCCTGACTCCCTTACTTTCTCAGCAAATTCAAAGGATTCTGCATCCTGCCCATTCTTCTTTTTTCTCTCTATTCACTTTTTCTGTGCAAAGGGGTAAAGATGTGATGAAGGTTAAGTGCTCTCAAGTGTTCTATTCTCCACTATACTGCAAACTCTGTAACCTAGTGCTATTTTTTTTTTAAGAACACAAAGCTGCCTAACAGAAAGTTGTAAGAAAGATAACCAAAGTAATATAAATCATGAACTTAAATTCTACGTGGACCTCAAGAACCAAGATAAACACTAGAAAGTTATATCCAAACACCGTAGTGTGCAATCCTTGCAGAAAGTGGCCCTATACCAAACCAAAAACCAAACTCACTGCCAAGTCATTTCTGACTCATAGCAACCCTCTTTGGGTTTCCAAGGCGGTAAATCTTACAGAAGTAGATTGCCCAATCTTCCTTCCAAGGAGTGGCTGGTGGGTTTGAACCATCAACCTTCTGGCTAGCAGTAAAATGCCTTAGGCCTTACATCATTTAAATACAGCATTTAAGTACAGCACTGGGGAAAACCAGAAAGAGTCTTCTTATTCATAGCTATAATCTTGCTATTTATAGCATCTTGAATACTGTCTGTTGTTCAATAAAGGTCCAATCTAGCAATGATTCAATAAATATTTTCCACTCTTTTCACAATGTTCCTGAAAGATGTCCACAAGTTTTCTTTCCTCTGGAAAAAATGAGATTAAAATATTCAAGACACAATTTGAAAGAGAAGTTTCAATAGGTCCTACGTGAAATGTGACTCCATAATTATTATTATTATTATTATTATTTATTTTGATTTGGGTGAAGATTTACAGAGCAAATTCACTTTCCATACAGCAGTTCACATATACTTTGTCTCATGTCATTGACCACAGTTTACCACAATGCAACAGCTCACCTCCCACTTCCTCCCCATAGTTACCTCTTCCCAGTGTCCATCCCTCCATACTCTCCTGCCCCCTGAGCTGTCTCCCTGGACTCCACAATTATTTAAGTTGGAGACATATGGCATCTCAAAAAAAAAAAAAAAAATCCACATATTCAAATTAGATTTATTAGATTTCATACACAAACCCAGATTTCTAGGTTCTTTTGGAAAACTGAAAGATCTTGTAGCAATAGACGTGAATGACAACAATCAATTGAAGCTAAGGATCAGCTGTGCAGTTTGTCATAAAACTCATCATTCCCAGGGGGCCATGTATCACACAACTTACATTTCCAGTTCCATTCTGAATTTAAAATGCATTCTTCTATATCCTGTTTAAGGAGGTCTGGTGGTGCAGTAGTTAAGGTATTTGGGTGCTAATCAAAAGGTCTGCAGTTTGAACCCATCAGTCACTCCATGGGAGAAAGGTGAGGTAGTCTGCTTCTATAAAGATTTACAGCTTTGGAAACCTTATATGGTAGTTCTACTTTGTTCCATAGGGTCACTATGAGTTGGAATTGACTCAATGGCTATTGGGTTTAGTTTTTGTTTTTATTCTGTTTATTTCATATTATATGCTTACATGATATTCACAAGCTGGAGAGAAATTGTATATATCCCAATAATTAATTTTACTCTCACCCACCCATGTCTCCAACTTACATTATCTGGTTGGCAGCTGAATTGGCAACTACTGCCCTGAAGATACTCTTCAGGCAATTTTGACTGCAATCAGGTTAGTATGACCACAAGATGGTGCTTATTTGGCCTTATTTAGCCTTGTTTCTTGCAGCTGTTCTTCAATGTTTGGATATGATGATAATCACACCAGCACTGGTGTATAGACAACAATTTTACAAGATCAATAGAGCTGATTTCATTTTCATTAGTTTCCAGGCTAAATGTCACTCCATTCAGTAACATATTCCTTTAAAACTTGGAAAATCTAATTATCAGAAGGAAGATTGGGCAATCTACTTCCATATTGATACTGTCTCAGAAACCCAAGGAGGGGTCACTGTGAGTTGCAATCAACTCGACGGCAGTGAGTTTGGTTTGGTTTGGTATGTATATATATATTTACTTATGTGAAAATTTATGGTAAATATGCTTTTGGTAGAACATCTATTAAGTAGTCTTATGAAAAACAAAACATTCGCTCATGGCAAGCAAAAATATGTGGGCCATAATTTAACATAAAAGTATTTTGAGCTGTTGCATTGGGTAAATTGTAGTCAATGGCATGAGACAAAGTGTATGTGAACTGCTATATGGAAAGTGAATTTGCTCTGTAAACTTTCACCCAAATCACAATAAAAATTTTTTAAAATAAAAATAAATAAATAAAAAGTATTTTGAGAATGTCTTCTAAAAAACATCAGGGAGCTGGACTATATGAAGAAGAACGTGGCATCAGGATTGGAAAAAGAGTCTTGCTTTGTGCCTATGACACAACTTTGCTTTCTGAAAGTGAGGATGACTTGAAGCACGCACTTACATCTTGTAAATATTAAAGCAGAGTTGGCTAATATGGGGACTGTGACATGTGCCAGTTATGCATCTAGGTGGGAATTCTATGAAAAATATTTGTTTAAAAATGGAAATGATATTTTTTTAAAGGTGCCTTTCAGGAATGTAAATATTTTTTACATATAAAATTTTTAGGAAACTTATTTTTCAAAACAGTGATGATTTATTGGATATGGTATGGACATATTTTCAATTTTAGTGTGATTATACAGAAATTGTGAAATAGTCCTCTTAACGGTAGGAAAATAACAGGTGATGTTATTAAAAGAAGAAAAAACTCTTCCCCCAAAAGATAAAATTTTACCATTTACAGTTAAGTGAACACTTTATTATTACTTATCTAAAACACAGTAGAATATGTATCTTATATTTAAGTGGTATTCTATTAAGCTGTGGGGAAAAAAATTACAAATTTTAATCTTGTGTTGAAAACAGTTATGTGACAGTGGGCTAGAAAACAATAATATGTTCTACAATAATTTTCACCAAATGAAGAGTAAATATTGTTACGTAAAACAGTTGTTTTCTCATTTCCACTCTCTCACAAGAGGGATTCAATCAGTATTTTCTCATTTTAAGATAATGTACTCAACAAACAAAGTGAAAGGGAGAATTATTTAATCCATTTGCTTCTGGCTCAAAATAACCACAATTTCAATAATCTGTGTGCTTTCAAGTGATTTTCAGCAACACTTTACAGAAAATTATTTCAGACCTACATTTTTCTATGTGTATGTGTTCATAGCCTTGATAAGGAATATGGTCTTCCATTTCTTTAATATTCATATATTTTTATTTACAAGAGCATCATCAAAATTTATCATATGTCAAAAAAGAATGCATTGTTAATTTTAAAACAGTACTTCTATTCAATGGTCAGGTCATTGTTGGCAGAGGAAATAAGCCTACATCAAAGAGAAATTCAAGGCCTAAAAGATTGGAAAATGTAATTGATACTTCCCATTAACACATGACATGACTGTAGTGCATGCTACAAAAAGACAAGAAAGTGTACAGAGAAAAAATAATTAATGGATTGTCTCTACTTTTTACCATTTTAACATCTCTCCATTCTGTTGTTGTTAGGTGCCATCGAGTCAGGTCTGATCATTTCAACCCTATGTACAACAGAAGGAAACACTGCCCAGTCCTGTGCCAGCCTCACAATCCTTGCTATACCTGACCCCATCATTGCAGCCACTGTGTCAATCCATCTCATTGAGGGTGTTCCCCTTTTTCGTTGACCCTCCACTTTACAAAGCATGATATCCTTCTCCAGTGAATGGCCCCTTCTGACAATATGACCAAAGTAGATCAGACGAAGTTTGGTCATTCTTGCTTCCAAGGAGCATCCTGGCTGCACTTCTTCCAGCACAGATTTGTTAGTTCTTTTAGCAGTCCATGGTACTTTCAGCATTCTTCACCAGCACCACAACTCAAAAGCATCAATGCTTCTTCGGTCTTCCTTATTCATCGTCCAGCTCTCACATGCATATGAGGCAATCAAATATACCATGGTTTGGGTTAGGTGCACCTTAGTCTTCTGAGAGATACTTTGTTCTTTGGCACTTTAAAGAGGTCATTTGCAGCAGATTTGCCTGGCGCAATAAATTGTCTGATGTCTTGACTGCTGCTTCCATTGTTAATTGTGACCCAAGTAAAATGAAATCTTTGACAACTTCAATCTTTCTCCATTTGTTGTGATGTTGCTTATTGGTCCACTTGTGAATATTTTTGCTTTTCTGAGATGCAATCCATACTGCAGACTGTAGTCTAATCTTCATCAGTAAGTGCTTCAAGTCATCCTCATTATCAGTAAGCAAATTTGTGTCATGGGCATAACGCAGGAGTCTTCCTCCAATCCTGATGCCACGTTCTTCATATAGTCCAGCTCCTTGGATTATTTGTTCAGCATACAGATTGAACAAGTATGGTGAAAGGATACAACCCTGACAAACTGCCTTCCTGATTTAAATGTGGTCCTCTTGTTCCATTCAAATGACAGCCTCCTGTCTATGTACAGGTTCCTCATGAGAACAATGAAGTGTTCTGGAATTTCCATTCTTCTCAATGTTATCCATAATTTGCCATGATCCACACAATCAAATGCTTTTCCATAGTCAATAAAACACAAGTAAACATCTTTTTGGTGTAATTTGCTTTCAGCCAAGATCTGTCTGACATCAGAAAGGATATCCCTTGTTCCACACCTCTTCTGAATCCAGCTTGCATTTCTGGAAGTGCTTGGTCAATATACTGCTGCAACCATTTTTGAATTATCTTCACCAAGATTTTATTTGCATGTGATATTAATGATATTGCTAGGGAATTTCCACATTCTGTTGGATCACCTTTCTTTGAAATAGGCAGAAATATGGATCTCTTCCAGTCAGCTTGCCAGGTGCTGTCTTCCAAATTTCTTGGCATAGACGAGTAAGTGCCTCCAGCACAGCATTCATTTGCTGAAACATTTCAATAGGTATTCCATCAATTCCAGGAGTCTTGTTCTGTTGCCAATTTCCTCAGTGTAGCTTTGAGTTCTTCCTTCAATACCATCAGTTCTTGATCATATGCCACCTCTTGAAATGTATGAACATCAACCAATTATTTTTGTACAGTGACTCTCTGTGTTCCTTCCATCTTCTTTTGAAGTTTTCTGCATCATTCAGTATTTTGCCCATGGAATCTTTCAATTCTGCAACTCAAGGCTTGAATTTTTCTTTAGTTCTTTCAGCTTGAGAAATGCCAAGCATGTTTTTCCCTTTTAGTTTTCTAACTCCAGGTCTTTGCACATTTCACTATAATAATTGACCAAGTTTCCTCAAGCTGCTGTTTCAAATCTTTTGTTCAGCTCTTTTATCTTGACATTTATTCTATTTGGTTTAGCTAATCTCCATTCAAGGGCAAATTTCAGTATCTCTTCTGACGTTGATTGTAGTCTTTTCTGCCTTTAGCTGTCTTTTTAATGACCTTTTGGTTTGAAGAGGATGATGTTCTTGATGCCTCTGGTTTTCAGTCACTGGTGTTCAATGCATCTATTCTTTAGATGGACTCTAATTTCAGGAGGGATATAATCAAGGTCATATTTTGGCTCTTGTGAACTTGTTTTAATTGTCTTCAGCTTCAATCTGAACTTGCATATGAGCAGTTGATGATCTTTTCCACAGTCAGAACCTGGCCTTGCTTTGGCTGAATATAGTGAGCTTTTCCATTGCCTCTTTCCACACACGTAGTCGATCTGTGCACTCCATCTGGTGAAATTCACACGTATAACCACTGTTTATGTTTATGTTGTTGAAAAAAGGTATTTGCAATGAATAAATCATTGGTCTTGCAAAATTCTATCATGTGATGTCCAGCATTATTTCTATCACCATGGTCTTATTTTCCAACTAATGGTGAGTCTTCTTAGTTAACAACTTTTGCATTTCAATCACTAGTGATAATAAACAGATCTTTATTGCAAATTTGGTCAATTTCAGACTGCAGAGGTTGGTAAAAATCTTCAATTTCCTTGTCTTTGGCTTTGGTAGTTGGTGCATTAATTTGAGTAATAGTAGTATTAACTGGTCTTCCTTGCAGGCATATGGATATTATTCTATCACTGACAGCATTGTACTTCAGGATAGATCTTGAAACATTCTTTGTGATGATGAATGCCACACCATTCCTCTTCAATATCTTGTTTCCAGCATAGTAGATCATATGGTTGTCTGATCCTAAATGGCCAAAATCAGTCCATTTCAGCTCACTAACCCCTAGGATATAATCTTTTGCACTCCATTTCATTTCTGACAACTTCCAATTTTCCTATATTCATACTTCTTCTTTTCCATGTTCAGATTATTAATGGATGTTTACAGCTGTTTCTTCCCATTTTGAGTCATGCCACATCAGCATATGAAGGTCCTGAAAGCTTGGCTCCATTCACATCATTTAGGTCAGCTCTACTCTGAGGAGGCAGCTCTTCCCCAGTTGTATTTTGACTGCCTGCTAACCAGAAGGCTTGTGGTTCAAACCCACTGGCCACTCCTCAGAAGGAAGAGTGGGAAATCTACTTTGGTGCAGATACCACCTCAAAAACCCAAGGAGGGGTTGATATGAGTCAGAATTGACTTGATGGTAGTGACTTTTGTTTTGTTTTGTTTTGTTTTTTCCAACCTGAAGGACTCATCTTCCAACACTATATCAGACAATGTCACAGGGCTGTTCATAAAGTTTCCACCAAAAATCAGACAGTGTTTCACTGCTATTCATAAGGTTTACACTGAACAATTCTTTGAGAAGTGGATAGCACCTTCCTTCTTCCTGGTCTGTCTTAACCTGGAAGCTCCTCTGAATCCTGTCCGCCATGGGTGACCCTGCTGGTATTTGAAATACCAGTGGCATAGCCTCCAGCCTCACAGCAACACGCAAGCCACCATTGTACGAAACTGACAGACAAGTGGTGGTTCTCCACTCTAGGCATTCATAACAGGTTATTGGTTATTTCCTCTTGCTTTTACTCACTTGTCAGTTTCTGCTAAAGTTCCTAATCCTCATGGTATTTGCCATGTGGATGAGAAAGTAAAGATATTTCAGAATGTGCAGAGCAAGGGTTCAGAGTGAAGAGGGTTAAAAGATGAGCTGGGAAGGTATCAATAGACTTGATGTATATAATGCAGAGCCTTGCTAAACCATGTAAAGTTTAGACTTACCCCAGGAATGCTGTTTTTCAACAATATATCAGTGTTTCACTGTTATTCATAAGGTTTTCAGTGGCCAATTTCTTCAGAAATGAATGGTCCCAACTTTCTTCC
>NW_006921962.1:1196802-1198514 GCF_000298275.1 Orycteropus afer afer
GGGTCTATATTTCTGGCTTTAACAGCCAGTAAGAAAATTATGCCATTTCCAAACAATGAATAAAGAAGACCAAAAAGAATTGATGCCTTTAAACTGTGGTGTTGGCAAAGAATAATGAAAGTACTGTGGACCACTAGAAGAACAAACAAATCTGTCCTTGAAGAAGTGCAGCTGGAATGTTCCTGAGAAATGAGAACGGCCAGACTTCATCTCACCTACTTTGGTCATGTTGTCAGAAATGACCAGTTCCTAGAGAAGGCTATCATGCTTGGTAAAGTAGAGGATCAACCAAAAAACCAAAGACCCTCAACGAGATGAATTAACACAGGGGTTACAATAATAGGCTCAAGCACAACAAGCATTGTGTGGATAGTGCAGGACCAGGTAGAGTTTCATCCTGTTGTACATAGAATCATTATGAGTCAGAGCCAACTCATTGTTACCTTACAACAACAACAAGAACAACAACAATGTATATAATGATTGAAAGTTTTAAGTCTTCCCTAGAAGAAGGCTCTTTTTGTATTCTTCCAATGTTTCTATGTTTCTATGTTTCTGGCTTTAACAGCTGGTTAGAAAATGATGCCATTTCCAAAGTTGGAAAACACAAGAGGAAAAGTGGGTTTTGCATGTAGATTTGAGATGCTAGTGGGGCAATCAAATGCAGATATCCACTTTAGCTCTCTATATGATCTGAAGGTCGGGAGAAAGATGTGGGCTGGTGGTGCAGGATTGGAAATGACCAATGGTGCGCTGGTAATCAGCTCTCTTGGGGATAGGAGGGTGCCTGATTTACAGCATTTGTCAATAGCTATAATAAATATACTAACACAATGGCCCATTAATGGTTTAAAATTCTGCCTGCAAAATTCCTGAATATTTGACTATCAGATCTCCACTTCCAGCACATCACTAAGAGAAGCAATTGGAGGCAATATAATATCCCAGGGAGAATGTAAAATGAACAGAGAAGGTGGCCTCCAAGAGATAGGCAGTAAAGAGATGTGCAGAGAATGTGGCATCTAAGAAGGAGATGTAGACAAAGTAACCAGGAACACCAAAACCACCGCCATCAAGTTGATTCTGACTCATAATGACTGAAAAGGACAGAGTAGAACTGCCCCATAGGGTTTCCAATGTTGTAAACTTTCACAGAAGTAACCAGCAAGGGAGAAGGAAAAGAAGAGCAAGTTCTGTGGCAGAAGTCAGTGAAGACTATCAGAGTGGTCAAGAATGTTAGATGTGATCAAGAATCAACTAAAACACTGAGCATCTACTGAAAGTAATGATAAAAGCATATTCTTGACCAAAGCTAGAATTTCAGTAGTAACAAATTTTAAAATGTTTTGGAGCAACAGCTCTTAAAAGATTTAAAGAAAGGCATCAGGGTACCAAAAATGATTATCCTCTATTGAAAAAGGAGGAAAAGAGAAGACGATGGTTGTGGATTCACACAAGTCTGTAATAATTCTGGTGCTGGAAAGTTTTCATCCCTGGTTCCTGACTTTTGTTTTGTTTCAATGTTTCTTGTTAAACTTGGGGAATGGAGGTGAGAGGGTCAGCTTAGAATAGCCTTTGGAAGATAGCATAGGAAATTACTAAGAACTGTTAGAGGAAAAACTAAAATGTAGCATTGAGTCTTGGCAACAGAGGATTTGCATTGTTCAACTAAAGAATCTAACCTAGATAGAAGAGAGGTGAGACAGAAGAGA
>NW_006921962.1:1199474-1202725 GCF_000298275.1 Orycteropus afer afer
GGCAGTATCACTACGGAAGTAGGATTGCCCAACCTTCCTTCCGAGGAGTGGCTGGTGGGTTTGAACCGCCAGCCTTCTGGTTAGCAGTCAAGTAGAAGGGCTAAATTTCTCCATATGCTTCTAAGTTTGTGTTTTAGGAATTTGCTAGTGATGTGATAAAGGAGTATCATTATTATCTTACCCTGACATACTTCTGAGAAGACAGAATTTATATTTTGAAGAGAGCATCCTAAAGAGCAGGGATTGCAAGGAACACTTCTCATGGGACATGGCTCTTGATTTCAGAGTAATTTTCTCCTCTAAATTATACAACCTTCATAATTACAACCATTCCCATAATTATATTTCAAAAATTACCTTTATTAAAGATAACAAGCACTTCCAGTTTGAATTAAATCAGGAACCTTTAGACACACTGGGTTTCATCGATTTTCTCTGCATACTACATGTGTTCATGAAAATGTCTCAAATATCTTTCAGGGGTCATATCTTTATTTAATAAATAAATACATAATAAATCATAATCATTTGAATACAAAAAAATAACACACATACGACACAGTGGTAAATTCAAAATTAAACTAATGATAGAGAAAAGAAAGTCAATGTAAGTTTCTTAAAATAACAAATACTATATGTAATATAGTAGCTCTGGTAGCATAGTGCCTAAGGCACTTGACTGTTAACCAGAAGGCTGGCAGTAGAAACCAACCAGCCACTCCTGGGAAGGAAGACTGGGCAATCTACTTCTGTATTGATACTGCCTTGGAAACCCAAGGAGGAGTTGCTATGAGATGGATCAGACTCACTCAGTAATTTCAAGTAGTATTTCACTCATGCCGTCATTCATCAAATAGTTACCATGTCCCAGACATTCTCCTATGAACAAAACCAAAACCCTTGTCATCTTGGAATCTACATTAGAAGGGCCAACAATACTAAAGATAGATAAATTAAATGTAAAGAATGGATTGATTAACAAATGCTAAACTAAAAAAGAAAGCAAAAGAGGGAAGTAAGAACTGGTGTAGAGGTACTTTTGTACTTAGAATGGCCATGAAAACCACACTGAGAAACTAACATTCAAGTAGTGTGAACCATAAGATACCTGCAGAGAAAAAATATTACAAGCAGAGATCAGCAAGTACACAGGTCCTAAAATGGGTGTGCGCCTGGTGTTGTGATGAGGCAGAAGGGATTGCACACAGTAAGTGGGCAGGAAAATAGGTCACTGGAGCCAGATAATGCAGAGCCAGGGCCACCGGAAGGATTGGCTTTTGCTCTGTTCTTTGCACTGATCTCAGGATAAATATGAATCTGTAATGTGGCATTCACAGTACCCCCAGTCTGGCTCACTGGAGCCCTATTTCCCAGACTCACAAATGATATCTTTTATGGAGAAACCATACGAAGGCATGAGGCAGTCTCTTTCTTCAGGATCTTCACACATGCTATTCCTTCTGCCTGAAGTATGTTCCTTTTCCCCCCTATTTCCTTTCCTGTTTTTGGACGTTGGGCTAATGCTAGGCACTGACTTCTCCAGCAAGACTTCCGATATGCTATACATCCCCACCTGAGTTGGATGCCTAAACTGTGTTTACAAAGAATGTAACAGTAACCCCAATTATTATCCTTATTGCATTACATTGAAATGGACTATTTACATGTGTGTCTTTTCTCCCTGGTGTCTGTTAATCAGATCTACATAAAAAATGATAGTTTTGAAAAATATCTATTTCTAAACAATTCCACTAAATTTTCAGATCTTATTGCTAGAACAGTTTAGCATAAAACTTCTTGGTTTACCAATTATATAAGAAATGCTAACTCACTTAATCAAGTTTTACCTAGCCAGAAACTCCCAATAGAAGTAAAGCAGGGAGATTAAAACAAGTACAAAGACACTTCTTTTTTGTTTGTTCCCAGTGGCATTACCCATTAAATCTTTCTTTCTTTGTCTTCTCTACTTAATAAAATAAAGCCACAGGGAACCAGAAGCAAGTAATCAAAGTAGAGCACAATGTCTCCCTCTTCCCTAACAGTTCTTCCTTTAGTACTTTAGAAAAGAAGAGCCTGGGAATCAGAAGCTGTCAGCAGGTGAGAGAAACAGTGCTTTTAAGTTCTTTGATGTCAAGCTAAACTGAAACCAACGAACCAGTACAAACGTCAAAAGGGTCTAAGAGTCTAGACACAAAATTAGAAAATCAAGATGAGTTATCAGAAAATCTTCTATGCAAAATCTGTGTATTTATCATATACACACATGCAATCAATTAACTTTAAAAGAAAACCACGGAAAGTGATAACGGCACCATTATTTAACTTTTTTTACTTGAGGTTCCTCTAAAGATTTTTATTGGACTCTGATGTTTGACTAATGTATCAACTTCAATATGTTGATACAGGTAATACTTTTTATAATATATTAGTAAGCTTCCTAATCTGTACACCAATCAGAATTCACCAGTATCTTAGGCCTTAATATTCATAAAAGTAAGACAGTAGAAATTTGCCAAAACCTAGGAACAAGATTTTAATCATAGACTAAATCATTTTTAAAAGCTGAAAATGAAAATATAAAATAAAAGATGGAGTATAAAGGTTTTCAGGAAATTTACATTAACTATTATAATAAAACATGTTCTCATCTGAAAAACAAGCTCATTTGGTAAGGTAATTCTCTCCCTACTCAGCCCTAATGTGAACTCTGTTTCTGTATACTTCATTCCAGAAATGCACAGTCCCCACATTTAGGCTAATAAAAAGTGCCAAACAGTATATTTGTGACATCATTTTATTTTGTTATGTTCTATCTTGGGCTGCCCAGAATTCCCTTCTTATTAGATGCGAATTTTCCCTATATGAGTCTTATAAGGAGGCAGGGCACCAATTACTACCATGAAATGCAAGATGGAGGGGCAATTAGCATGTTACTTGGAGGAGTGGTAGGTGACCATGAACCACCCGCCTTCTAGTTAGCAGACAAATGCCTTAGGCACTATACCACCAAAGCCCCTGTAGCAACATTTGTTGTTGTTGTCCTTATGCGCCCTTGAGTCAGACCTGACTCATAGCATCCCGTCCTTGGGTTTCCAGGGCAGTTGTTGTTGTTAGGTGCCGTTGAGTTGGACCCAACTCATAGCGAACCCTCCTTGGGTTTTCGAGGCAGTATCACTATGGAAGTAGATTGTCCAACCTTCTAGTTACTAAACAGTTTGGGGGTTTTCCTTAGGTCTATTCACTGCTGCCCC
>NW_006921962.1:1203895-1204880 GCF_000298275.1 Orycteropus afer afer
GGACTGTCCCATTTTATTTGTCAACTTTGGGCTTGTTAGCCTCAGCAGCCAGTAGCTGTTTGAGTGAAGAGATGCCTGTCATTTCAGTGAATGGGAGCAAGAGGCAGAGCTAAAGCCCAAGGTCAAGGGGCTTTCACAGAGCCTCTAGAGCCTGGCACTTTGAACTCAGACTTAAAACCTCCAAAATGTAAGACAATAAACTCCTGTTTGTTAAGGGTATTCTATTTGTGGTATATTCCTGCCAGAGTGGCACTAGGTAACCAGAACAGAATATGGTACCAGAAGTGGGGTGCATCCTTGACCTGAGACCCTGGCAGAGAGACCCCAGTATATGGCATGAGAGGGCAGGAGCAGAGCCCAGAGACCAGCATTTAACAGCAACAGGCTTACTAGCCCACAGAGGAGAAAGCTGGGTGCCACTGAGTAGGCGGCTTCCTGGTGGAGTGGGTTGCCTTCAGGTGTTAACTGATAGAAAAGACCAGCAGAACACAGAGTAGTAGGTTGGCTGGCCCAAGAAGCAAGAAGGTTGAGTGCTTTTTGGGAAGAAAAATTTCCTGCAGAGAGGGTTGCCTTTGGCATTAATCGGCAGAAGAGGAAATGGGAAGCAGAGCTGCCTCAGCCTTAAGGGTAGGACCATAGCCTTTAGGGGTGGAACCACCACAGCCCCTAAGTTTCAAAGAGCCAGACCTTCACCAGCTTGGTTCTGGAGTGTGGGGCTGCTCACTCATGTGAGCTAGTAGGATGGAGTCAAGCTGCTGCCCAAGAAAGAGGGAGCAGGACTGCCATGCCCAAGAGGGAGAGGAACAGGGCCCACCAGGCCAAGAGGGTGAGGTTATCATTTAGGAACTAGGGGACTGGAGTCATCCAGTGAAGAGATCTGTACAGATACCACCCACAGAAGATCTGTACAGATGTCAAGTTGACAAGGCGTGGAAGTGTGGTGGTTAAGTTTGCATATCAACTTGGCTAGGCCTGATTCAGTGGC
>NW_006921962.1:1207150-1209134 GCF_000298275.1 Orycteropus afer afer
ACCTCCATTATGTAATGGCAATCCAATTTCCCCTTGGGAATCAAGATCTAGCACACCAGATAGTACAGTAACACCCTTCTTTGTCTGTTGATCCAGAGGCATGAGGAAGCCAAAATGGCCAGGTGGCATTCTTAATTTCCAGTTCAATGCAATCAGTATTGTGTCTCCAGGTGGGAATGTTCCTCCCTTTGAGGCTAAGATCTCCAGACCTGCAGAGCACAGGGTAGCAGGGACAGGAAGCAAAAAATTTTTGAGTGGGTCACTAGCGATAATAGGGAGTGGTACCACTCCCAGTTCCACCCCTTCGTTCCTGGACCCATGAATCCTGGCTATTGGAGAAACAGCACTGTATACTGAATGCTGGTTTAGAGCATATATATCCTCCTGGAGAACATTGACCCAACCCTTCAAGGTATTGCCACCTAGTTGGCACCATAATTGTGTTTCTTGTAGGCCATTCCATTGTTCTATCCAGCCAGCTGGTTCTGGATAATGGGGAACATGCTAAGACCAGCAAATTCCATGAGCATAGGCCCATTGCTGCACTTCATCTGTTGTGAAGTGAGTCCCTTGATCTGAACCAATGCTGTGTGGGATACCATGATGATGGATAAGGCATTCTGTAAGTCCATGGGTGGTAGTTTTGACAGAAGCACTGTGTGCAGAGAAGGTAAATCCATACCCAGAATAAGTATCTATTCCAATAAGCACAAATCGTTGTCCTTTCCATGATGGAAGAGGTCCAATGTAATCAACCTGCCACCAGGTTGCTGGCTGATCACCCTGAGGAATGGTTCCATATCACAGACACAGTGTTGGTCTCTGCTGCTGGCAGATTGGGCACTCAGCAGTGGTGGTAGCCAAATCAGCCTTGGCAAGTGGAAGTCCATGCTGCTGAGCCCATGTATAATCTCCATCCTTGCCACCATGGCCACTTTGTTCATGAGACCATTGACCAATGACAGGAGTAGCTGGGGATAAAGGATGGCTGGTTTCCACTGAACATGTCACTGTATCCACCTGATTGTTAAAGCCCTCTTCTGCCAAGATCACCTTTTAGGAGGCATTCACACGAGACACAAATATCTTTACCCCATTCAAAAAGATCTATCCACATACCTCTTCCCCATACATCCTTGTCACCAATTTTCTAATCATGCTCCCTCCAAGTCCCAGACCATCTGGCCAAGCCATTAGCCACAGCCCATGAATCTGTATACAATTGTACATCTGGCCTTTTCTTGTTCCATGCAAAGTGAACAGCCAGATGCACAGCTCAAAGTTCAGCCCATGGAGAGGATTTCCTTTCACCACTGTCCTTCAAGGAAGTCCCAGAAAGGGGCTGCAGTGTCACTGTTGTCCACTTTTGAGTGGTGCCCGGATATCGTGCAGAACCATCTGTCTTTTTCACAGGCGAAATTAGCAAAATAAATGGAGATGTGGTGGGAATCACCACCCCTGCATCCTACAAGTTCTTGATGGTGGCAGTAATCTCTGAAACCCTTCCAGGGATGTGGTATTGCTTTTGGTTTACTATTTTTCTAGGTAGTGGCAGTTCTAATGGCTTCCACTTGCCTTTTCCTACCATAATAGCCCTTACTCCACATGTCAGGGACCCAATGTGGTAATTCTGCCAATTGTTCAGTATATCTATTCCAATTATACATTCTGGAACTGGGGAAATCACTACAGGATGGGTTCTGGGGACCCATTGGACCCACTGTGAGATGCACCTGAGCTAAGATTCCATCAATAACTTGACCTCTGTATGCCCCCACTCTGACTGGTGGGCCACAATAATGCTTTGGGTCTCCAGGTATTAGTGTCAGTTCAGAGCCAGTGTCCAGTAATCCCTGAAAAGTCTGATTATTTCCTTTTCTCCAGTGAACAGTCACTCTAGTAAAAGGCCTCAGATCCCTTTGGGGAAGGCTGGGAGAAAGATTGACATTATAAATTTTTGGCAATGTAGTGAGGTCCTTCCTCA
>NW_006921962.1:1209524-1226266 GCF_000298275.1 Orycteropus afer afer
TCTTAGTTCAATTAGGGCAGTTCCTACTGTCAAATCCAGCTTACATAAAATAGAAATCATAGCAGTCTTCAAGTATCCTGGCGCTCCCTTCACAAATTTGTTCCTTACCATACTAGTAAAAGGTGTGTCCTCTGGACTCTCCAATTCTGGGTCTAGGGATCTAATCTGATAAATCCATTCTACCATGCCAATATCCTTAAGCCTCTGGATACCTTCTTCTACATTATACCAAGGCAGGTCCGGTACTTCAACTTGACTTAAGGTAGGCCACCATATAATCTATGCTTCAGTAAGCCAACCAAATAAACAATTAGATCCTTTCCTAACCTCTCAAGCTGAAACACTGAATGAAGAATCCATACTTGGTGGGCCTAAATCAATAAACTCAGACTGATCCAATGTTACATTCCTTGCACCATTATCCCACACCCTCAGTAGCCATTCCCGTACACATTCTGCAGGTGTCTGTCTATACATGTTAGCAAAATCAAGTAGGTTTTTTCAGGTCTAACGTACCACTTCCTCAGTCACACTCTGTATTTCTCCTTTTGGGATTTACTTGGACTTAACTTTAGTTATAGCTCTAGCAGCAACAATGGATGGTTGGGGAAGTTCCTGAGAACATTCAGCAATGTCTTCCATGGTATCTACCTCAAGCAATGACCCAGCAGGAACAGCTGGGTTTACCCATCAAACTGAGGTGGAAGGAATAATGGTTTTACAGCAATCCCCTCAAATAGGAGGCATTCAACAGAATTTACAGGCTCCATATCCTCATCTTCCTGTCTGCCCATCTGTCCCCATTGCAGGTTTCAGGATCCCATTTTTTTCCCAATCAACTTCAGACACCATTCTGGGTTGGCAATTTAATTGGCATTGTAATTCAGCTACCCTTATAATAAGACTCTGGGTTTGATTTTCAGCAATTTCAACTCTTTTACCAGAAGAAATAAGGCTTTCTTTCAGAACACAACTGGAAACATTGAGATCTTTTATGTGGTGCTTGAGCTGTGACTCAGCAGCCCTGTGCTCATCTCACTCTTTCACCACTTTGTCTAGTGTAAGTAAGACCAACCAACCAGCTTCCTTATACTCCTCATACTGACAAAATTGCAGAAAAGTATTAAATATGTGATCACCCAGAGCCTCACTTCTCAAAAATATTTGATCTATTGGTGGTGTTATTTTGCATAATAATGTTGCCATCTCATACCACAGATTAGCAGGGCCCTCTTTACTAATGGAGGCAGAGTCACCAGTGCCTTTACAATTAATCAAATTGGAGAACCAAAACAGAATCACGGAGAAACAATTTAGGAAGCCCATTCTTATGATTTTGTCTCTCTAGAACCAGTTCTGGTACCAAATGTGTTAGGCTTGGTTCTTTAGAGAAGCAAATCCAGTAAAACTCATATATACATATAGAGAAAGAGAAATTTATCTTAGGAAAATGGCTCACACACTTATAGAAGCTGGCAAGTCCCAAGTTCTTGGATCAAATGTCAAGCTGGAGGCTTTTCCCAATTCACACAGCCGCAGGGGCTGATGAGCTCAAAGTTGGCAGGCAGTATACCAGCTGTCGACACCACCGAATAACAAATCCAAGATCCCCAGGCCGAATGGTGGATTGTTCACTCACAGACAGTTGTAGGCCGAACTACAGGATCCCAATCCACAGAAGAGTGTCTCTTTTCCCAGGATGTCCATAAATATATTCGAAGCAGACCACACCCCTAGGAAAACTCCCTTTCAATGGATTGGCTGCTCAAAACATATACATCCAATCCCAACATGAGAATAACCAACATCACGACTGCTTAAACCACACAGAATTGTGGTCCAGCCAAGTTGACACACAGCTCCAACTATCACAGAAGGCAACTGAAAAAACTTTCATTTAAAAGTAAATATTTCCAAACCCTAGCATGTTGAATCTAGACCAGTGATTTCTTAACCAGGAGCATTTTCCCCTCAGGGAACATTTAGCAATGTTTGAAGACATTTTTGGTTGCCACATCTTGGGTTGGGGGAGGGGTGCTCCCAGCATCCAGTGAGTAGGGACCAGTAATGCTGCTAAACATCCTACAATGTACATGACAACCCCCACAGTAAGGAATAATATGCCCAAACTGTCAACAGTGTCAAGGTTGAGAAACTCTGCTTTAGACTATTGAATTTCTTCTTGACTTATTTTTTCTATGCCTTAATAACTCCCTTTGAATAAATAACCCCACAGAGCTAGAAGAACTCTCCCACAGTCCACATGGCCAAATACTTTTATAATTAGCTCTGAAATCTCAATTCTATCCTACTTTTATGAGAAGATTATCTCACAACTCATCTGGCATTATTATGACCCAGCTAAGAAAAACACAAGCAAGAAACTAAAAATTAACAAGCAATGTAAAGGAACAAGCATATGCAAGAGCTGTGAAGAGCTAGCAATGTCTGAGGAAATGACAGGACATCCAGGTCCAAACGAGTAGTGTACGTAGTCAAGAATGTGGGGAAAATGAAACTTGGAAAGGAGAATGTGGCCAAACACCAAAATACTATGTCTTTTACATAAAGAGAGTATGCATTTTAGTCCCTGAATAATAGCAATATTTAAGGAAGAGATTTTTAAGTAGGATAAAGAAATGTGTTGTTTCTTAGGAAGAAAACACTAGCTAGTATCACATCAGGAAATGATCTAACATGAGGTGAGACTGGAAACAAGGAAGGCGGTTAAGAAACTATAGTCCTTATATAGAAATAGTAGTTTAAGATGAGGAACAGCTAGAGAGTACTCCAGTGTGGATAGAAAGCAAAGGGTAGGGAAGACTAAATTATACTATTAGATATTTATTCATTAAGGACTTAGTCATTGCAAACACCTATTTTCAACATAAATGGTGGCTAAATACTTAAACCTCACCAGATGGAGTACATAGGCATCAAATCTGTCCAAAGAGGTGATAGGAAAGATGAATAGTATCAGTCAGAACAAGGCCAATGGCCAACTACAGAGCAAAACATCCTCCTAAGCAATTTCAAGTTGAAGCTGAAGAAAATTAAAACAAGTCCAAGAGAACCAAAGTACGACCTTGATTTTAGAGACCATCTGAAGACTGGATTTGATGCACTGAATATTAATGATTGAAGACCAGAAGAGTTATGGGATGACATCAAGAACAACATACATGAAGAAAGCAAAAAGTCATTAAAAAAGACACAAAGAAAAGGCCAAAATGGATGTCAGAAGAAACTTGCTTGTAGAGTACGTAAAGCAAATAGAAAAAATGATGAAGTAAAAACAGCTGAAGAGAAGGTTTAAAGGCTGTTTCAAGAAGACAAAGTAATGTATTATAATGAAATGTGCAAAAACCTGGAATTAGAAAACCAAAAGGAAACAACACACTCATTTCTCAAGCTGAAAGAACTAAAGAAAAGTTGAAATACTGAAAGATTCTATGGGCAAAACATTGAATGATGCAAGAAGTATCAAGGGAAGATGGAAGGAATATACAAAGTCAATGTACCAAAAAGAATTGATTAATGGGGAACCATTTCAGGAGGTAGCATATGATCAAGAACTGATGACACTGAAGAAAGAAGTTCAAGTTGCACTGAAGGCATCTGGAAAATCAAGCCTCCAGCAATTGATGGAATACCAATTGTTGTATTTCAACGAATGTATGCACTGCTGAAAGCACTCACTTGTCTATGCCAAGAAATTTGGAAGACAGATACCTGGCCAAGTAACAGGAAGAGATCCCTATTGGTGCCCATTCCAGAGAAAGGTGATCCAACAGAATGAAGAAATTATTGAACAATACCGTAACTCTAAACTCACTGCCGTCGAGTCAGATCCGACTCATAGCGATCCCTTCTTGGGTTTCCGAGGATGTATCACTCCAGAAGTAGATTGCCAAACCTTCCTTCCGTGGAGTGGCTAGTGAGTTTGAAATGCCAGCCTTCTGGTTAGTGGTCAAATGCCTTAGGCACTACGATATAATTCAAAAATGGTTGCCAGAAATTCAAGCCAGATTCAAAAGACGATGTGGAATGAGGGATATCATTGCCGAAGTCACATGGATCTTTGCTGAAAGCAGAGAATACCAGAAAGATGTTTACCTGTTTTTTACTGACTATGCAAAAGGGTTCTACTGGGTGGATCATAAAAAATTATGGATAACGTTGCAAAGAATGGGAATTTCAGAACATTTAATTGTGTTGATGAGGACCCAGTACATAAAGTAAGTGGCAGTTGTTCAAATAGAACAAGGGGATATGTGCATCACGATTGTAACCTTTCACCATACTTACTCAATCTGTATTTTGAGCAAATAATTGGAGAAGCTGGACTGTATGAAGAAGCATGCTGCATCAGGATTGGAGGAAAACTAGTTAACAACCTGTGAAATGTATATGACACAATGTTGCTTGCTGAAAGCAAAGAACTTGAAACACTTACTGATGAAATCAAAGACTAATATGTTCACTATGGATTACAACTCAACATGAAGAAAATGAAAATCTTCACAACAGGACCAATAAGCAACATCATGATAAATGGAGAAAACATTGAAGTTCTCAAGGACTTCATTTTACTTGAATCCACACTCAATGCCCATGGAAACAGCAGTGAAGAACTCAAACAACATATTGATTGGGAAAATCTGATGCAAAAGACTTCTTTAAAATGTTAAAAGGGAAAGATGTCACTTGAAGGATTAAGGTGCACCTGACCCAGGGCATGGTATTTTCAATCATCTCATATGCATTAGAAAGCTGGACAATGAATAAGAAAGACTGAAGAATATTGCATTTCAATGGCATCAAAGAACGGTGCTGACAAAGAATATTGAATATACTATGGACTTCCAGAAGAACAAACAATTTTGTCTTGGGAGAAGTACAGCCAACAGTCTCCTTAGAAGGGAGAATGGTAAGACTTCATCTCACCTATTTTGGATTTATTAGCAGGAGGGACCAGTCCCTGGAGAAGGACATCATGATTGGTAAAGTAGAGAGTCAGCAAAAAAGATGACAACCTCAATGAAATAGATTGACACAGTGGCTGCAAAATGGGCTCAAACAGCAAAGATTGTGAGGACGGTGCAGGACCAGGCTGTGTTCTGTTTTGTTGTATATAAGTTGTACATAAAGTTACTATGGGTCAGCACTGACTTGATGGCACCTAAAAACAACAATGAGAGATTTGATAATTGCCCCTTGTAAACTGAATTAATTTCAATGCTCAGGAGTATAAATTAAAGGAATAAAAACATCTGAAAGAGTTATATCTGCATTCATTTTCAATGTGCATTAAAAGAAAAGCATGTTAACAAATGTCACTGAACTAATATAATTAAATTGTATACAATAAGAATTTAAGTCACTTATATAATTTAATATGATTTTCAAATAATATACATAAAGTTTATGATGTTACCTGCTCTAAGACTTCTTTATAGGTAATAGTTGCTTTAGTATTTGTAACTGGACTGTCATAGATGATAGCAATCTTGTCCCCTTTACCATTTTCAATATGACGATCGATGGCATTGTAACAAATGTTAAGCATTCCTTCCACAAACCTGAAAAACAAGTAGATCATGAAAGTGAATGACTCTTTTCAAAACAGACTGTATCTTCACTAGGTTCCTATATTTTTTGTTTGTTAGAGTGGTCTTATGACAGTACTTCCCAGTGTATGCTATGCCAGGTAATTATGGTTGTATGCTATACATATAGGTATTTTAAATATCGATATTTAAGATGGTACACAAGTGAACATCTCTATTTTAATATATATGTATCTATTTTGATGTGTACAAAAAAATTATTTCTAGCATATTCAAACTGACAACTTCATGGATTTTATTGTTTAGAATGAGACCAGAGGATAGCCCACCAAAGTTACCTACTTTATGTTAATGACATCATTGTATCTAAGTGCAGCACTCAGGCATTGGGGTGATAAGGCAAATAACAGATGTATGATTGAAATCTAGTGATCCACTATAAAATGACAAACCTCTTGGAAAATTAGCTCTTCCATGGAATACCTAAGTATATCATTTCAGTTTCAGTTAAAAGTGTTGTCTCAAGTCCCATAAAGAATAGATAAGCTCTTTTGTGTATCTTTGAAATGCTTCATAATATGAATAAAGAATGGACACGTACATACAATATTAATTAATTCTGAAAAGAATGTTTTGCAATTCAATCTTTTCATCTCTTACTTCATCATGTCCTTCTTTGAAAATAAGACAACATGTAGATACACAGAGATACTATTTAAGGAAATATAACCCATTAAAAACAACAACTTTGAACAGCCAATTTGTTAGGAGGAGGAATTACAATGAAATGTGCAATAGAGTAGTGGCTCATTTGTCCCCAAAACAGATTCCCAAACATTACAATAATGCAAAACAACAAGAAAAAAATAAATAATAGCAAGAAGAAAAAATCCTATCCAACAGCCATCACCTTGGGGTTTTCACTAAAAGAGTCCTGTATGAAATGAAGCAGTATATTAAAAGCAGTTATATATATAATGGTAACATTAAAAAATAATAGATACAGAAGGGAGCGGGGGAGAGATCATTTAATAAGGCTCCAATGACCCTACATATCTCAATAATACTGATTATTACCACCTTACAGAGTAGCACAAGAAAAGACTAATATAATAATTCTGAGTCTCCAGGTGTGACAAATTTGATGTTTATTCAGAAAAGTTGTTTATTCCATTCCCATTGCCCCTACTTTCACCAAAAATAACATCATCTCTTTCTTAAACCCCAAGTTCCATGAGTGGAGGATACTTCGTTTGATTCTGGGCTCATTCTGTTCCTTTAGCTAATGCAAGGAGAGTAGACATGACACAAGCAGAGACTTGAAAAGCACTGTATGAGGGGGCTTGTCCTCTTGCAACTCCACCTTCTCCAAGAGAAGAGCCTCCCAGGTACAGCCATTACTTCCTCAGCCAGGCACCCATAATGAACGTTTCCAGACCAGACCCCCAAAGAAGCAGGATACATGTGTCAGAGCAATGTCCCTGTCATGGCCATCCTAGATCAGCCTACTACCTAACATTCTGCAGATACATGGAAATCACTGGTGATTGCTTTATACTGGTAAAATTTTGTGGTTACTTGTTATGAAATGTTTTATGCCCATAATTAATGGATATACCAAGAAAAAGTAAAATTTGCTCAACATTCTGTGGCAGAAATAAGAGAAGTGGTTTTACAGAATTTTACTTCCAAAAAACCCTCATTCCCATTTTTGTTTTTGTTTCTGAAAAGAACAGACACATTTTAAAGACACAGAAAATTTGACTTACTGGAATACTTTCTGAAGTATCTATCATTCTTTTTCACTTTATGTATAACTTCTCCTACACTAACACTCTTTCTGTTCAATATATACTTAAGCTCATAACTATCCTACAAAAAATGACTCCCTCAATCCCAAAGAATTACAGACCATTCACTTTAACCTTTTATCTTCTCCATAACTTTTGCAAAATCTTCTTCCTCTTCCTAATCTCAAACTAATAAAAGTCAACTACTGTCAAGTCGTCGAGTCGGATCCGACTCATAGTGACCCCTCCTTGGGTTTCCGGGGCAGTATCACTATGGAAGTAGATTGTCCAACAGGGAACACTAAAGGTCCAAGTTCATTCCTTTGCTCACTCCACATACTTTCTCTAGGTGATCTTCAAATTTGTACATATCAACTTCTATTTTTACCTCCAGCTTTGATCCAGTTTCTGAGCTCCGTACCTTTATACCAAACCACCTACTAGCTATCTCTACTTGGAAAAATAACACATCCAAAACTTAACCATTTTCATTCTACCTCCAACCAACAGCTCTACCCAACTACAAATCTACGACTTCATGTATTTTCTATATTTCAATGAGCCACCATGAACCACCCAGTGACCTAAATTAGAAATGAAGAGTCCAATTTAATCCCTCAGTCACTACATCCAATCAATTGTATGCAGTTACTTCTGCCTTTATCATTTCTAATTGTTCAGTGCTTTCATTGAGACTTGGGTTACAATGACTGCCTCCTAATTAATCTCTCTGCCTTCAGACTGATCCCATCTCCTCAAGCCATCCTCTTATGCAACTAGAATATCTTCTCTCAATTAAACATTATCATGTCAAATGGTACTTAAAATAATTTAATATAGTTCCATAAAGTTCAGGAAACAACTTTTAGATGACCTGCAAAACCCATTAATCTACTCAGCTTCATGTTCCCTCATCCACCTTCCCAAACTCCAGCTATATTGAATTACAAAATGTGGTGGTGGTGGTGGTGGTGGTTAGGTGCTGTCATCCGTTCTCACTCAGTGACCCCATGTAAAACAGAATGAAACCCTGCCAGGTCCTGCGCCATCCTCACAATTCTTGCTATGCTTGAGCCCATCGCTGCAGCCACTCTGCCAATCCATCTCATTCAGGGTCATTCCATTTTCCTTGACCCTCTATGGTACCATGCAGATATCATTCTCCAGGGACTAGACCCTTCTGATAACATGATCAAAGTATGTGAGATGAAGTCTGGCTATTCTTGCTTCTAAGGAGTCTTCCAGCTGTACTTCCTCCAAGCAGCCATTCTTCTGGCAGTCCATGGTACATTCAATATTCTTTGCCAATACCACAATTCAAATCCTTCAGTTCTTCTGCAGTTTCCTTTATTCATTGTCCAGCTCTCACATGCATATGAGGCAACTGAAAACACAATGGCTTGAGTCAGGCACACCTTAGTCTTCAAAGTGACATCTTTGCTCTTTAACATTTTAAAGACATCTTTTGCAACAGATTTGCCCATTGCAATACCTCAGTTGATTTTTTTTGACTGCTGCTTCCATTGGCATTGATGGAGGATCTAAGTAAAACAACATCCCTGGTAACTTTTTTTCTCCATTTATCATGATGTTAATTATTGGCCTAGTTGTGAGGATTTCTAATTTTTTAATGTTGAGTTAAAATCCATACTGTAGGCTGTGGTCTTTTATATACATCTGTAAATTGTTCAAGTCATTTTCACTGTCAGCAAACAAGGATGTGTCATCTACATATTGCAGGTGGTTACTAAGTCTTCCTCCAATCCGAATGCCCCATTCCTCTTCATACAATCCAGTTTCTTGGATTATTTGCTTAGCATACAGATGCAATAAGTATGACGAAAGGATGCAACCCTGACACACACCTTTCCTGATTTTAAACAATGCAATATCCCCTTGTTCTTTTTTGGATGGCTGCCTCTTGTCTATGTACAGGTTCCTCTTGAGCACAATCAAGTGCTCCAGAAGTCCTATTTTTTGCAATGTTATCCATATTTTGATATGATCCACACAGTTGAATGCCTTTGCATAATCAATAAAATTATGTGTTGTTCTTAGGTGCCATCGAGTCAACTCCAACTCACATCAACTCTATGTACAATAGAACTAAACATTGTCTGGTCCTTTGCCAGCTTCACAATTCTTGTTATACCTGACCCCATTGTTCTAGCCACTGTGTCAATCCATCTCATTGTGGGCCTTCCCTACTTTCACTGACCCTCCACTTTAGCAAGCAAGATACCCTTTTCTAGAGCATGGTCCCTTCTGACAACATGACCAAAGTAGATCAGATGAAGTCTGGCAATTCTTTTTTATTTTTTTTTTCTCTCTCTCTTTTTTTTTTTTAAATGTGATTTGGGTGAAAATTTACAGAGCAAATTCACTTTCCATACAGAAGTTCACATTCACTTTGTCTCATGACATTGACTACAACTTATTCCTAATGCAACAGCTCCCTTCCCACTTCCTCCCAATGTGATAGACACACCTCTTCCCTGTGTCCATCCCTCCTGCCTCCTGAGTTGTCTCCCTGTGCATAAACAACCCTTCTTTCTCCCATGATTGTTCTCTCCAAGAAGTGTATCTACCTCAGGTACATGTTCAACTCATATGTCTATCTTTTGTTTGGCTGGAAGCCACAGGTGTGGGTTCAATTCCAGACCTGAAGGGCAGCTAAGGGCCATAGTCTCAGGGGTTCCACCAGGCTCTATCAGACCAGCAAACCTGTCCCCCCCCCTTTTTTTTTCCAAATGATTTTGAGTTTTGTTCCACATTGTTCTCCCTCTCTATCCAGCATCTCCTATATAGATCCCCCTCTGAGTGGTTAATAGTGGTAGCTGGGCACCATCTAGTTCTTCTCATCTCATAGTCATATAGGCTGCAGATCGCGTGGTTACCAGTCACTTAGGCTAGTTGTTTCCATGAATCTTTGGTTTTCTTCATTCTTCTTTGCTCTGGATGAGGAGAGACCCATTGTTGCATCTAGGTAGCTACTGTTTATGTTGTTGAAAATCATCTTGCAACAAATAAGTTGTTGGTCATGCAATCTCCAGCATCATTTCTATCACCAAGGCCATATTTTCCAACTACTGGTGAGTCTTCTTTGTTCCAATTTATGCATTCCAATTACTATTAATAATCAACACATCTTGATTGCATATTTGGTCCATTTCAGACTGCAGAAATTGGTAAATATCTGCAATTTCCTTACCTTTGGCTGTGGTGGTTGCTGTGTAAATTTTAATAATAGTATTAATTGGTCTTTCTTGCAGGCCTATGGATATTATTCTATCACTGACAACATGTACTTCAAGATAGATCTTGAAACATTCTTTGTGATGACGAATGCCACGTTATTCCCAGAATAGTAGACCATATGGTTGTCTGATTCAAAATGGCCAAAACCAGTCCATTCATTTCAGCTCACTAATGCCTAAGATATTGATCTTTATGCATTCCATTTCATTTTTTACAATTTCCAATTTTCTTAGATTTACATTTAGTACATTCCATGTTCTGATTATTATTAGCTGTTTGCAGCTGTTTCCTCCCATTTTGAGCTGTGCCACATTAGCAAATGGAGGTCCTGAAAGCTTTACTCCATCCACATCATTAAGGCTGACTCTATACTGAGGATGCAGCTCTTTCCCAGTCATATTTTGAGTGCCTTCCAACCTGGGGGGCTCACCATCCAGTACTATATTGGACAATGTTTAGGGGTATTCATGATGTTTTCCAGTAATATATCAGACAGTGGGTCACTACTATTCATAAGGTTTTTACTGCCCAATTCTTTGAGAAATGGATAGCCCCTTCCTTCTTATGAGTCAGTCTTCATCTGAAAGTTCTGCTGAAACCTGTCCACTATAAGTAACCCTGCTGGTATTTGAAATAACAGTGGCATAGCTTCTAGCCTCACAGCAACACTCAAGCCACCACAGTACAACAAATTGACAGATGAATTTAGTTCCTTAAGTTCAGTCAGGTACTATCTCTGTGCCTGAATTTCCCTGCACATCTACTACCATTCGCTTAAGTAATTTCAAAGCCTCGTGTGCATTCTCCTACCACAGTACTTACCACATTGTGTAACAGTCCACTTATTTACACATTTCTTCATTATATTTTAATCTATCTGAGAGTAGAGACTATATCATATTCTCCTCATAGTCCTTGGATCTACTAAAGTACTTGCCATTTATTAGTTACTCAATAAATATTTGATTACTGAATGAATGAATGATTAGTAAACTTTCAGAAGGCACTGGATCAAGGTAAAATTATCCCATTTTAAAGTTGAAGAAATAAACATTCAAAAAGAGTAAACCCCAGGACCTTTGGCTAGAAAGTGAACAAAGCCAAACCTGAAACTCAAGTCATTAGAAATCTAGCTTAGGGTTCTAGTCTGTAACATCACATTCAATCATCCACTCATAAATAACATTTATTGTTCTACCTTAAAATTTACTCTGTCATTTCCAATCTGTTGTGGAGCCTATCTGGTGAGTTTTTCATTTTAGTTAATTTTTCATTATTCTAAAATTTCTACTTGATTCTTATTTGTTTCTTCCTTTTTTTTTTTTTTGGTGAGCCTTTCTATTTCTTTATTGGGACGTTGTTTATTTGTTTCAGGTATGTTCATATATGCTTATTGAAGCATATTACAATTCATGTCATATAATTCCAACCTCTCTGTCATCTCTGTGTTGATATCTGTTGATTGTGTTTTCTCATTCAAGTTCAGATTTTCCTGGTTGATGAGTGATATTCTGTTATATCCTGGACAATCTGGACATTACATTATGAGATTCTGAATGCCATTTAAACATATTGTTAAAATCTTCTTTTTTAGCAGGACTCTTCTAACATCTCATTGCTGCCAGTTACAGGTATAAATTTCAGTTCCCCAGTAGGCTTCCATTTATACCTCCAGGAGTTAGGGGTGTCTTTTTATTGCTGAACTGAGGTAGAGGTTCAGGCTCCCCACTAAGCTTTCAGTGATACCACTCTGGCTAGAAGAAGTGGAGGGGCACCTCCTTACTATTCCTCACTTGACTTCCACTGACAATTCCAGGTAGAAAGTCTCCTTGGGAAAAGATAAAAGATCCAGCTCTCCACATAGCCTTCTCTGACACCATTATGGGGGATAGTAGTGTTGTGTCTACTTACATGCTAGTAAGGGTGGAAGTCTAGACTCTACAAAACCTTTCCTGGTGGTAGTGATGATGATGCTGGAGTGTGTGTGTGTGTGTTTTCCCTGTGGTGTCTGGCTGAAATACAGTGATTATTGTCAAAAAGCTTTCTATTTCTCCAGGCTGCCCTTTCTTGGTCCTTTGTCTAGAAAGAAAAACTTTTGTTTAGGTTTTTTTTGTCTGTCCATATTTATTTTTAGAGAACACATTTCAATCCATAATTGTAGTCTAATTTCATCATACTTCTGTGATGAGCAATACTCAAAGCACCATAGGTGTTTGTATGTTTGTTTGTTTGTTTTTCCCAGTTGCTTTCAACTTTGGGGTAGTTTAATGTTTAAATAATTAACACCTAGGGATTAGTTAAGGAGCTCTAGTAGTGTAGTGGCTAAGTTATTTGGCTGCTAACTAGAAAGTCGGCAGCTCAAACACAGCAGATGCTCCACAGAAGAAAGATTGGACAGTGTGCTTCTGTAATGATTTACAGCTTTGGAAAGCCAATGGGGGTTGCTATGGGTCAGAATTGCCTTGATGGCAGTGAATTTGGCTTTTGGTTTTGAGGGATTGCTTTGCTAAGGGTACTGTCAAAAAAAAATTAGAATTTTAAGGGTACTCTTTGGAGTAGACTAGAGGGAAATCTGAACAATGGGAAGAACCTATAAACAATCTTAAGCAAGAACTGTTGCAGGGAATGAGAGCTTGGCTTAGCCCCAGAGGTGGTTATAGGTAATGGACAGACAAGCACAGACTAGTTAAACTTAAAAATTGGTTTACTATTGAAGGCTGGACCAAGTGACCTACAAAGGCTTCCCAGGTCAAAGATTTGATTATCGTGCTTTGACAAGATTCTTAGTTCATTTGAAATCAAATCACTTCAGTAAAGGTCAAAAGAATGCCTTCTACATGATATCTCCTCCATTTCCCTTCTAAATTCAAGGTTAGATTTTAAATTATTTATCTCCCTAGATAATAAAAACAAGTAACCTCATGGGATAAAACAGAGAAAATCTATTTTCGAGTATTTATATATATAGAGAGAGAGAGAGAGAGAGAGCCTTTGATGTTTAAGATTTTATTACACGCTTTTTTTGAGGACCTGACAAATTCTCAAAACACATGTTCAAAGATGGCATAATATATTTTTTAATAGCTGTTAAACAATAAAGTTAGTACTATCCTGTTGTAAATTGTCTTTTACAACATTTCCATGATTTTAAATGATACTTCAATGATTTTTCTTAGAGAGAAATATGGGTCACATTGCTTTTTACCACATTCATGAGCTAAATTTCTAAAATCAGTGGATATGAAAGATCTGAAGTAAACACACACAGATTATTACCAAATAATCAAATTACTTCCTGGGAATATTGAATCAGTTAATATTCCCATCAGCATTACCTGAATTCCCATTTCACCACACTCCTCTAAACACAGATTCTCACTCTACATCTTCTTCAATTTGAGAGGTTAAAAAATGGTTTTAATTTTGGTTTGATTACTACTATGGCTTATCAATTTTTAAAATCCTTTTATCTGTAGAAGATATTGAACTTATGTGTGACATTGTTGGAAATAATGTAACCATTTTGCTGGCTTATTTAATTCATGGTATTTTCTGACATAATATTTTAAATCTCTATGTACTCAAATAGGAGCTCTGGTAGCATAGTGCCTAAGGCACTTGACTGCTAACCAGAAGGCTGGCGGTTCAAACCCACCAGCCACTCCTCGGAAGGAAGGTTGGGCAATCCTACTTCTGTAGTGATACTGCCTCGGAAACCCAAGGAGGGGTCACGATGAGTCGGGGCCGACTCTACAGCACATAACTACAACAACACAATGTACTCAAATACCTCATTTTCCTTTGCAATCTTTTTCTCTAAGATAATTCATACCAGTTTCTACTGATTTCATTTTTAATATTTAGATCTTACATGTGCCAATCATTAATATACAATGTATAACACATATATATTTTACACTATATGATGTTATATAGTAATAGATTACATCTATTGTGGTTGGGTACCATCTAATCACTTTTGAATCCATATGACATAGAACTGCCCCACAGGATTTTCTGTATTGTAATTTTTATGGGAGCAGGTCACCAGGTCTTTTGCCCATAGGGCCACTGGATGTGATCAAACCGCCAGCCTTTCAGTTAGCCATGCATTTCACTGTTGCATTACTTGGGTCCCTTATATTAAATATATATTTTTATAAAACCAAAAACCAAACTCAGTGCTATCAAGTCATCTCTGACTCATAGCAACCCCTTATTGGGCTTCTGAGGTGGTATCTCTATGGCAGTAAATTGCTCAGTCTTCCTTCCGAGGAGTGGCTGGTGGGTTTGAACTACTAGCCTTCTGGTTAGCAATCAAATGCCCTAGGCACTATGCCACCAGAGCTCCCAAATATATATATATATGAAAAATGGGCCATGGGATGTCAGAATGGATAATTAAGATATAATCCAATCCTCCCCCCCCCCAAACACATATACACATACGTAGAACACAATTTTGATGGCCAAGGATATAAATTTCTGAAGTGGGAAGAGTTTCTACAGGGAAATTCTTCTAGAAGATATAGGCCTTGAACAACAGTGACAGGGCTGTATAACTTCCAGGAGGCCTAGAAGTCTCACATACTACTGCCACTTGAAACTTCCTTCTCCTTCCTCAATTGTAGGAAAAAAGGACACTAGTAATCAAATTTGCACTCCTCAGAAGGAAGATTGGGCAACCTGCTTCCATAGTAATACTGACTCAGAAACCCAAAGAAGTATTGTTATGAGTCAGATCCAACTCAATGGCATTGAGTTTGGGGACAAATTTGCATTCTTGAATAAGGTTCCTTACTAAGGCTCCCACATATACTCCAGTCACCTAACTACATGTTGACACCTATATATATATTAGTGTGTATGTGTGTATGTGAAATAAAAAGCAACATAAACTAATCTAGGGGCAAACAAAAGAAGAAAATTGGCAATAAGCAAACAAAAAGATGCTAAATCTTACTAGTAATCAGAAAAGTAAATATTAAAGCAATAATAAAGTATCAGGAGCTCTGGTAGTGTAGTGCCTAAGACACTTGAGTGCTAACCAGAAGGCTGGTGGTTCAAACCCACCAGCCATTCCTTGGAAGGAAGGTTGGGCAATCTACTTCCGTAGTGATATCGCCTCAGAAATCCAAGGAGGGGTCGCTATGAGTCGGGGTTGATTCCATGGCAAATAACAACAATAAGATGTCATCTTCCCCACTGGATTACTATAAAGATGTCATTCATAGTGTTGGTAAGAGTAAAAGTAAATAGGCACTGACTCTCAAATAATGTTGATGAAAGAAGGAATTAGTTCAGCCATTTAGAAGGGCTCTAATTCTGTATTTTGGTTCTGGTAGAATAGTGCCTAAGGCACCTGACTGCTAACCAGAAGCTGGTGGTTCAAACCCACCAGCCACTCCTCAGAAGGAAGGTTGGTCAATCTACTTCCGTAGTGATACAGCCTGGGAAACCCAAGGAGTGGTCGCTATAAGTCACGTCTGACTTGATGGCAAATTACAAAAACAATTCAGTATCTATTAATATATTCAAAGCACAATGTTAGTACTATGTAATCGTTAAAAGGAATGCAGTATATACATGTGTTTAAAATGCACTAATATGTAATGATGTTCAAAATGCACTTTGAGTAAGCTGAAGCCAGTTGCTTGTATTTGTTGTAAAGGTGCTGTTCTGGTGACCTACCTCCACTCTGACAAGAGTATACTACAAATGGGATGGCCTTAACAAACAGGAGTTTATTCTCATACATTTTGGAGGCTTTAAGTCCAAATTCATAGTGCCAGGCTCTGGGGGCTGGGTGAAAGCCCCTCAACTCTGGGGTCCAGCTCTGCCTCCTGCTCCCGGCCCACTGGAGCTAGAGGCATTTTTTCACGCAGACAACTACTGGCTGCTGAGGCTGACAAGCCCAAGGCTGACAAGTAAAAAGCATGGTCCCAATGACACCAAACCACACGACAGGCCATTAATTGAAGTCCATTGTAAGTCCCAAGGTCGGCAGAGCATGGCAGGCTGCTGAACAACAACACAGCTATATGCAGGGTCCAAGCATGCCATAAGCTAGAGACTATCCACAAGCCTTCTCCTTATATACAGAAAGCAGACCACATCCCAAAGG
>NW_006921962.1:1228846-1238088 GCF_000298275.1 Orycteropus afer afer
AAAATTAAAAAAAAAAAAAAGTAACCACCATAGGCGCAAAAAGAATCTGGAAAGATATATAAGAAATATTAGTAGTGGTAAACTCTGGGTAAAAATATATATATCTATCTATATGGGTTAGTAATGCAGAAGACAGAGTCTATGTTTATTATATAAGTGCTTCAGTTATTTGATTTTTATAAGAATGTATTTACATATTAAATAGTAATTTAAAAAAAGAAGCCATTGTCATTGAGTTGATTCTAACTCACAGAGACCCTGCAGGACAAAGCAGAACTGCCGCATAGGGTTTCTAAGGCTGTAAATCTTTACATAAGGAGACTGCTCCATCTTTCTCCTGTGCTGGTGGGTTCGAACAACCAACACTTTAGTTAGCAAATGAATGCTTTTAAACCAATACTCCAACAAAGTTCCTCTTATGTATTAAATAGGTAATAAGTATTAGTAGTGTAGATTTCTCAGTTTTTTATCTGACTGAACCATCAACTGCGTAATCACTAACTTCTATTAAAGAAAAGCATTTTAATTAAATAAAGATGCTGATTTTTTTCTATTAAAAATAAGTCTTTCTTCCACTTATGAAAATACCTAAATTCAGTTTTAGGAAACTAAAATTTGGGCCGTAGACATTTTGCTTCTTATTTTTATTTGCATTTTTCAGCAGAAACAATCATAAGCAGCTGAAAGTCAACAATATATGGCTACATGCTGTTGTTGTTGTTGTTATGTGCCGTTGAGTCGGACCCGACTCATAGCGACCCCTCCTTGGGTTTCCGAGGCAGTATCACTATGGAAGTAGATTGCCCCATCTTCCTTCCGAGGAGTGGCTGGTGGGTTTGAACCGGCAGCCTTCTGGTTAGCAGTCAAGTGCCTTAGGCACTATGCTACCAGAGCTCCTTATGGCTACATAGAACCTTCAAATCACAGAGAAGAGATCTGCCATAAATCCACGGTCAATATTCCTGCTGTCACCATCATTTTGGTTGTCTTCCTTCCAGGAACTTGTAAAATTACACTTTCCCACCCCCTTGAAATGAGGTATGGAGATACGGCTTGCTTCCATGGCTTGAGAAGAGAAATAATGCAGAAGTCTTCACAAGCCAGTGAGTGCTCACCTCCCTTCTCCTTGCCACAACAACCAGTGTCATTCCTAGTGGGGGCTGCACTGTTTGCCTATCCGTGAGTGAGGATGGATGACATGAAGCAAACCTCCCAGATACCCCAAGATAAAATTATAGGATGGGTGAGAAATAACATGGACTGTTTTTAACCAGGGAGATTTTGGGGTTGTTTATTCCTGAAGCAAAATCTAGTCTATCCCACCTGACATAAAAGTCTTAAGATCTATCAATTTGGGCAAATTCAAATAAATTTCTAAATCATCTTATTTCACAATTTAAGAGGTACACAGTACATTCTGGGGCAAAATGGGGAAAAAAAATAAGTGAGAATTCTTGGTTAATGTTATAACAGAATACTACAGTAATATTTAATGCCCTTGAAAAGGAGTCAGAGCTGTACCACCAGCAGGCTCAGAGCTCACAGGAGTGGGGATGCATGTCTTCAGAAGGTGCTCTATAACACTGAAAGCTTTAAAATTCCTTCTAAATTCCTTACAATACAAAATTTTAAATTTTCCCTTGTTCTTTCTTAGCTAATCTCTGCTGGCATAGAAGCTCTGGTGGCGTGGTAAAAGCAATGGGCTGCTAACCAAAAGGTTGGCACTTTGAACCCATCCGTTGCCCCGTGGGAAAAAGATTGGGCAGCATGCTTCTATAAAGATTTACAGCATTAGAAATCTTATGGTGACAGTTCTACTCTATCCTATAGGTTTGCTATGTGTTGGAGTCAATTCAGTGGCTTTGGGTTTGGTTTTGGTTTGGGGCATACTTCCTGGCCTGAAAGCATGGGCTCAGCCTTTTGAAGAAAATCTTGTTAAAATTTTATAGTTTCTTTTCCCTCCTCTTAGTCAATCCTAATGTGACTCCTGTCTTCCCTAGTTCTGATCTTAGACTATTCTGTATTTGACTTGGTCCTTGTTCATCAAATGAGCTAGACCAGGCATGTATACAGCCCACACTGGGCTAAATCAATGAATATGGGTAGGAATTTGAAGGATTTTTAGGAGAGTGGGAGCCTGGAAAAAGTCAGCGTTTTGAAGAATGCACTTGCCCTAGAGCCCCGGGTGCCGGCAGAAGTTAATGGCAAATGTTCACATGATTCTTCTGTCCCCAACAACTTCCCACCACCACCAATTCCCAACCTTCTCTTTCCTGAGAGCTAAAATTTTGTTATTTAAACATGAATTGATTGAATAAATTACAACATTATAAAAAGAAATAAAACTCTAACTTTCAAAAAAAAGTATTTGTTTCATAAGGGAAGATAATATTTATTCTGTGAATGTGATGATCTAGCCACAGAAAGTTAAATTAGTGAAATCTAAAATATTCCTTTCCAATTCCACTACTCCCTCCTATTCCAAGAACAAACCTTAATGCACTTTCAACAGTGTGGCCTAGAAAACTCACAAACTTTCATATTTTGATTTGAATGAAATAATTGTTGAAAAGCTTCCTCTGACACAACCATATTTAGTAGTCACAATGGTGCAACCCTCACTGTACTCTCAGACCCCGATTTCTGTACTTTGTCCATATTCATTAATAAACTGAAAAATGCAGGCTTATTTTTTACCCTCAGATATTATCTTCTTTCATAGGATCACATTATAATGTCCTTCTTTCATGACATCCTATTTAGTGATCATTATTTCATCACGAACTCTTAAAATAATGAAAACAACATCAACAAAGAACAAAAAAAACCCACAAAACTTTAGGCTCTTTTTCAAAAGGTTAAATAAACCTAAGGCCAACATATTGTAAATAATTCAAAAATGAAGGGTACATATGATTAACTACATACTGAAAAGGTGATGACTATAAAATGTTTATAAGGAAACAATTATCTCATCAGCAGACAACTGCAGTTATAGAGTTATATATTAACTCTAATACCCCATATTAACTATTAATAATATTCTTTTCAAAAGTTCTTTTATTCAACAAAGTATTCATTGTACTTTGATACTATATTGTTTATTAGACTGAGGATTGTGAACAAGGAAAGCTAATAATTGGGAACATGGGCTCTGGTCTCAAAAAGCAGAATGGTTTGAAATAACTCTACTGAGAAGCACAACGGAGCAAGTTTCTTGACAGAGTTATAAGCTAAGTATGATAAATGTGCACACCAAAAAGACATTAATTCCAACTAAGGGGATGTAGTAACAGGCTAGTGGCTTTTCAAAGGACTATAGTACAGTGCAAAGGCCTAGGCATTGAGGTTCAAAGACCCAACTTCAAAAGTCAGATATGTCATTTACTAGCCATGTGACTACAAGCAAATTATTTAACATGTGAAGGCTTTTCTTCTCTCATCTGTAAAAACCAGGAAAATAAAACAAAAGCTACCGATGCAGCATTTTCCCTGTACCAAGGGAATATATTATGAACATGTAACCAAATGAATTAATTTAATCCTCATAACAACTCTGTGAGATATTATTACACTCATTTTACTGCTGAGGAAGCTGAGGCACAGAGAGCTTAAGTGGCCTACTTGAGGTCCACATGTGTGATAAATGACCGAACTGGTACTGCATGGCAGGCAGGCAGACTCTATGTCTCAACCACTATTCTCCCTTGAAGGGTTAATGTGAGGCTAACATAACCCATGTGGGAACCCAATGCCAGTCTATGAGCATAACTTTAAACGCAGTGTTTCATTTAATCCTCTCAATAACCCAACGAGTAAATACACGCATTTAAACACACATTTTAAATATGAGAAAAGTGGCTTTCATCATTTATGAAAGCATAGTTGTGTGGCAATGTGGAACACGGGCCGCAGCAGAATGTAGGGGGAAAGGGACTACTTAGAGATTTTCTGCAGTAATGAAGTGTTACAGGGTAAACAAGCAGAGACCGTAATAAACGGATTGGAGAAACACTGAAGACTGAAAAGAAAAACTTTAGAGAAAAATGGGACAAGGATGACAAGTTTTAAAGGAGACAAAAAAGTATTAAAGGAAACAAAGTTTTAGGGTAGGGGGTCAGCAAAACATAGCCTCTAGGCTAAACTGGGCTCATCTCCTGTTTCATAAATAAAATTATTGGAACACAACCACACACAATTGTTTATGTGTTCTGTCTGTTTTCATTTGAAAACAGCAGAGTTGAGTGATTATAGCAGAGACCATACACCCCGCAAAGCCAAAAATACTATCATTTACAAAATAATTTGCCAATAGGAGCTCTGGTGGCATAGTGCTTAAGGCATTTGACTGCTAACCAGAAGGGTGGTGATTCAAACCCACCACCCACTCCTTGGAAGGAAGGAAGGTTGGGCAATCTACTTCCATAGTGATACTGCCTGGGAAACCCAAGGGGGGGTCACTATGAGTCGGATCTGACCTGATGCCAGTGAGTTTTTTGGTTTTGCAATCCCTTTTCTAGAGTAGCCCTGCCCATTAGAAATTTCTCTCATGACAGAAATGTTCTAGATCTGATGGCCACAGAACAGCCATTAGCCACATGGAGCTATTTAAATTTAAGTAACTTAACTGACATAAAATTAAAAATTCAATTGCTCAGTCATACTAACTGCACTAACCGCATTTGAAATGCTCAGTAGTCCCATGTGGTTAATGTGACTGAGGAATTGGATTTTATTTTAAATTAATTCATTTAAACTTAAATTGAAAGAGCTTCATGTGGCTACTAGCTCCTGTCTTGGACAGCACACTTACAGAGAATTATAAGGGAGAGGTAGTCCCTAGGATCAAATGCTAAAGAGATTAAATGTGTGAGGACTAAAACCCAATGTACTGAATTGAACACGTAAGTACTGATGATCTTTAAGAGAGCAAATTGGGTAGAGTGACCATGGCTGATACCACCCTGCAGTGGATGGAGCACAGGGGAAGGAGGAACTAGCATGCCAACAACACTACTGAGAAGTCAGGCAATGAAGCTAACAACAATGTCCTGGATCCTCTAGCCTCTGTAAATCTTTTACCTGGTATTTATTAAACAAGAATGAAAGTAGCTGAGGGGAGAGAGAGTGGAGATTAATAAAAAGATTTTTTTTTTTTTTTTTTAACAGCATAGGCAATGAGACAAAGACATAAACAGGGCAAAGTACAGATTCTGTTCTGGAAGTGTGAGTAGATGAATGCTGCTGATACAAAGAGATGTGCTTGGGGTGGGGACCATATAGGAGTTAAGCAAACTTCCTCTTAAAAGCCTTGAATGCCTTGTTAGGGAATGCAGGCCCTTAAAGGGTTTTGAGCAGAGGATAACCAGCTCAAAACTGGGCTTCAGGAAAGACCCTTGGATAGCAGTGAGGTCAGATTTGAGAGAGAAACAGGGAAATAGGATCAGTTAGGAACCACAGGAAATTGTGGTCAAGAATAGAAAATGTAAGTAGAGGGGCAGGTAGGGTGAGGAATTATTATAAAACAAATAAAAGAGAACTGGAAATCGGAAAAAGGGAAGTATTAAAAAAAGAAAAAACAGGTTTTTAAACCATTGGCAGATGTCAACTTTGTGGTTACTCTAAGGGAGCCCTAGAAAAAAAAGGAAAATGAAAAGGTTTGAAGAAAAATTCCTAAATAACCAATTGCATGCTATGTTTGGTAATTAAAGTACATCAAATTACTTAATCCTCACAGGGATATTGTGAGAAAGACAATATTATCCCATTTTATAAATGAGAAATGAGGCTCCGAGAGATCTAATAACTTCCCTGAGTCATAAAATTAACAAGAGGCAGACTGGAACCCAGAGCTTTCTGAAACTAAAGAAAATGTGATGAGTTCAGTAACAATTAAACTTATATCTGCATGCATATTTGATTAATTTTTGTACCACCAATAGATTCACTGCTTTTTATGAGCAGAGACCATGTGTTAGCTCATTAGTGGCACATGACAGATGCTCAGTAATTATTTTTAAATAAATGCCTGAAAGAGTGAATTAATTTGAATTGAAATAGTACTCTTCTGACACATTAACACAAATAAGAAAAAGTCCCATGAGATAAATGGACAACATTCAGAGAAACAATGACTAGTTCAAAAGACTACTATTGCACACAGAGAAAGCTTTAAGCATTTTTAAGAGGGCATCATATTGCTTTATTCACACAGTGATAACCCATCTAAATTACAGAAACTTGGCCTTGGTCTGTATCAACTGACTGTTCCAGGAAACCCTCCAAATGGGTAATTGCTTACTTGGGGCAGCAGAATAACCTTATGTTAATTTAACCACTAGGATATTGTTTTGTACCATTACTTGGAAAACACATTCTCTATAGGACAGACAATTATTTTAACAAGAGAAGTCTAATGCACAGAAAGGTCATTCTTTAGTCCTGCCGATCCTTTATGCATAAGTTCATATCCTCAGATCCAGATCCCAACCCACCAGTCTCAACCACAGATTCCCCCATGTCTACATGAATGGACAGCTCAGACATCTGTACCCCTGCCAGATCATCTCAGATTAAAACTGAGTGAATTGCCAACGGTGAGAAATGCAGCCAACAGGAAAAAGAACAGAAGGAAAGGCTTTCAAGAAATCAATACCTGTTATCTGAACTGAATCCACTGTCATTGAAGAGAAAAGGGATGAATGAATGATCTTAAAGATGCTAGGGTTATGAGTCATGCCTGGCAGTTGAATTCAAAGGGAAAGATGAAGACACCATTTTATCTTGTTTGTGTTATTTATTCAAGGGGAAACTGCAGAGAAAATAGAAAACTGAATAAAAAAAGAATTTAGTTTAGTATGAAAAATGGAAAAGATAAAATTATAAATAGCGAAATTGCTTTGGTGTTGATAGAAATAAGCCTTGACTTAGAATTCTCATGTTATTTTTATGCTTTGATCCTAATATTTTTTCTCTCCAAAAATGAAATCGAATACAGGTCACAACTCAGGTCTAGGAACTGGGTAGACAAGATAGACAGAACCACAAAGAACGACTGAAGTTTACAATTCTAAGAACACAGCTGAACATCTGCTGTTTTGATTGTTGCTACCAAGACAGCCGAGGTCTGCTCTCCCACAACAGAACTGCTGATAAACTTCCTGCCACCCTACTTAAACCTCCCAACTTCTTCAACTCTGGGCTATTGCATTGTTGAGCTCAGCCTGGGCTGACGCCATTCTTGTCTCAGGCCATCTGCATGCAGATACTTTAATAAACTTTTTTCAAAACTCTACTGGCCTGATTTCTCTCTCCCAGCACCGAACCTTACCAGGTGTCATAGTGGATAAGGTATTTGGCTGCTAACAAGAAGATCAGTGGTTCAAACCAGCGGCTCCACAGGAGGATGGGGCCATTTACTTTCATAAAGATTTACAGCCCAGGAACCCACTGGAGGTTGCTATACGTCAGAACTGATTAGATGGCAGTGAGTTTGGTTTTAGTTTAAACTGATACTAAGGGGCAAAAAAAAAGATAAAATCAAAGTATTTAAATTTCAAAACATGTATTTATTAGAATCTAATATAATGCTAAATAAATGTAATTTTGAAAGTACACTTTAGAGGGAATAAAACTTTATCAATCTTTTTCAAGGTAACACTTAGGACAGACATCCTTAGGAACAATGATCCTCAATCAACCAAGTGAGAAATAACTCATGATGTACTCACAAGAAACCAAACTTCAAACCAGAGCAGATTCCTAGAAAATGAGATTCAAAACCTGGATGCCCCCAGGGACCCAAAGCACTAAGTGGGAGCCTCAGAATTACCCAGAAAACCAGGGGTGGAGCAGAAGAGGAAGTGTGAACAGAAGTTGCTTCTCAGCTCTGAATCCTGATGAAAAAGGTTATGGAAATGATGGAAAAAGGAAAGGGAAAGGAGCAGAGAGAAAGAAGAAGGAGCACTGTGCAAATGAGGGGAAAGAGACAATTTTGTTAATGTGACGTTATCTTACTCTGGTTAAGGAAAAACGGGAAGAGGAGAAAAATAGATAAGGATTCAAACTAATGTTCTCTAAAGCTGAAGACTCTGACACTGCGTATTTTTCCAACTATCATATAATATCTTCATTTTAGCTATCCTTTTACTTCTCTCTAAGGCTATAACTCAGGCAGAATGACACACTGCAAAGTTGTGATGAAATTCTCCTCCACAGCTGAGGCTCCCACAGGCAGATACCACATGATTAACTCATTCTGCCCATACAATACTGAGCTCAAGTCCACAGAGAGATGTTTAATGCAAGCTCTTATTAAAGAGGGGAAACATAATCAATCATTTTAGAATGTCTAAGATGAACGTTTTCTTCTCATTGAGTTTGTAAATTATACTGGAATTGTTTCTATAAAGACAATGTAATTGGGAATGATATACAGATGGTATCAATTGCATCTATAATATTTTAGACAATATCAAAAAAGGATCTGAAACCAATGTGACACTATGTTAAAATTTTGCAAAGCTCAGTGTTAGTGTTCATTATGTTATTACTATCATTTTTCCTTTAAATTTCACAAGGAAAAAGACTGTAGGAACTCATTCATAATATTTTTTAATGTTTTTGGAGAATAATTTGACAATGTGCATTAATGAAAAAATATATGACTACACTTTGACTCAGAAGTCTTCTAGGAGTTTATGGAAATGATGGAGAAAGAAAAAGAGAGAGAGAAGAGGGATTGAAGAAGGCAGGGAAGGAGGGAGGATTATTTGAAACATTATAGTTAAAGATGCAAGTGTGTCTGCCTATTTATAATAGTAAATAAAGACAAACCACTTAAATGTCAATAGGAACGGATTATGAAATAAATAACTTTGCACCCACCTAATCTGTTAAGATATTCTGCATGCAGTTAAAAATCATGTACTAGATGAACACTAGCTCTATAAAACATGAGATATTACAAGTAGAAAGTAACCTACCAAATAGTTTAGATAATTCCTTTTTTTTTTTGTAAAAAATAAAAATGGAGAGTCAAACAAACACAGATGACATTTTAAAAAGGCAAACAACAACAAAAACAATGAGAGCATGCAAAAACTGGTGAAATCCAAGTAAGTATAGTTAACTGTATTGTGTCAAAGTCAATCTTTGCTATAATAATGTGCTATTAATGTACCAAATTGAGTGACCAATATGGCAGCACTGAGGATGAAAAAGACATAGAGAGGTACATGGGA
>NW_006921962.1:1239078-1241441 GCF_000298275.1 Orycteropus afer afer
ACATGAGACAAAGTATATGTGACCTGCTGTATAGAAAGTGAATTTGCTCTGTAAATGTTCACCCAAATCACAATAAATAATAAAATAAATAAATAAAAATAATAATGTGCTATTATTATGTAACATATTATGGTGTGCTGGGAACCTGGGTGTTGGATACAAGGTTCCACTCTGTATTATTTTTGCAAATTCTTGAATCTATGATTATTTAAAAAAAATGGAAGGAAGGGCTGAAAATAAATTTATCAAATGTGTCAAAATGTCAACTGAAATTGTATTTTGATATTACAACTATGGTTGATTTTGTACCATTTCTAGCTTTCCTACTCATCACCAATTAACAGTTAAAGTAATACTAATTTTATAGTGGAAGAAAGTCACAAACCTAAATTTCAATCAAGATTATTTCCAAATAATAATAAATGCTGATAAAAAGAAATATCAACTTAGGTCACAAGTGTTGACTTTCTGGTTATAAAAAAAAACCTCTGCTCTTTTAACTAAGCCACACTACCTTTTCAGTCATCTCCTACCTTTACCTCTCACCAAAGCAGCCTAACACACACACACACGTGCGCACGCACGGAATGGATCAACATATGGACAACGATAAATCTCATTTGACTAAGTAGAGTAGACATAACCTAAAATGTTAAGTAAAAGAGATAAAAAATTGTAGTATGTCTTTTATCCCTAGCCAGATCCTCAAAATGAACTGAAGACAATGCCACAAAATATATCTTTGCCATATTTTTGCCAATTCTGTTACCACCTACACTATCATATTCATAGATGAAACATTTTCCATAAATATTTCACTAATCTGAAACTTGAATACAGCACCACTCATTCAATCATCCAAGACCTCATTATCTAGCTGTTGCTAACCAAACCCATTATTTCTCTTTATTCTCTTTTGTTACCTGTCTTTTCCTCACCTTCCTGCTTGATAGTTCCTCCAGGAGAAAATGAGACACTGAACAAAGGGATAAAATTAAAATTAGTGACCCTTTTAATCTATTAGACGTTTCATTAATTATAAAATGGTCACTATTCACCAAGTAGGATGCTGGAGGCTCTGGTTATTCACACTTCAACAGTCAAAGCAATTTAAAGTTGATTGTAAAATAAAATGGATTTTACTACTCACATTTTCAGAAAATAATAACTAGATACTGCATATCACTTATGATTGTTCCTCTTTTATTAAGCAGGAAAAATGAAGGCTATCTTATTAAAAGCACAAACATTTTTTTTTTTTCTTTGATGTATGGTGTTGTCCTTCAAAGTCATACTTTATCTGGGTTCTCACCCAGCAATAGGAAGAGTAGCTGACCCACAGAAGATACTCGTTAAGTGTAACTAACAAATGAAAGGTAGGAATGAATGAACAAATCACAGAGCAAAAGAAAACTACATTTATAAAGATAACAAGCTAATAAGCATATGTATATATGTGTTATATATAATGTATGTATTTTAAGATTAACTGAAGAGGAATATGACACAGTGAGAAATGACTACATTCTAAAGTCAAACAGGTCTGGCTTTTCATCCTAGAACTCCCAATGCTACTTCCATGCTAACTGAATATCAGTTACTGAGCTTTCTCTAAATTCTTCTTCAAGACCATAAGTCCTTAAGAAGTTTAAAGAATTACAGTAAGGGGGAGTTCCCGCAAGATGGTGGACTAGGCAGAAGGACTGCACAGACCCTCTTCAACAAAGAAAAGGGAAACCAATTAACACACACACAGATGATAATCTTGGACCCCTGAGCCTTGAAGGGAAGGATACAAAAGTGGACTAAACCCCAACTAAAAGAAGAATTTGCGTGAAAATACCAAAAAAGGAGACACATGGAGCTGCTGTCTGCCTTTCCTGAGCAACCCTGACAGCACAGGCGACACGGCTTGGAGATTCCCGAGTGGTGGTAGTGTGAGACCCCCTCCACCCCTCCCCTCCAGGTAATTATTCTTTAACCAGGAGCCATTAGTGCCAGGGACTCCAGCACGTTCCCCATGCCTCAGGGCTTTACCTTATAGAGTCCTAAGACCCCCTCCCCTCCAGGTAATTATTCTTTAACTAGGAGCCATTAGTGCCGGGGACTCCAGCACGTTCCCCACGCCTCAGGGCTTTACCTCATAGAGCTCTAAAACCCCTCCCCTCCTTTTCTACCCCCTAGCAACAACCAATCAAAGGAGAGAGGGACCTCTTTGCTTTTGTGTTACTCCACCCTGAATTTTTCCTATAAAATTGTAATTGTTGTAGAGCATGGGGTCTTTTGCCCAAACCTCTGCATCGGTGTAAGCGGAGACCCTAACTCGAGCTAGCCAATAAACTTTCCTTTTGCTTTTGCATTAT
>NW_006921962.1:1242316-1268525 GCF_000298275.1 Orycteropus afer afer
TGTATGGAAAGTGAATTTGCTCTGTAAATCTTCACCCAAATCACAATAAAATAAATAAATAAGAATTACAGTAAGGGGTATTATTGTTATTATTATGATTGTAATGATATATTTTTGTAGCCTGTCACACTTTAACCACCATTCATAAAAACATACAAATATATGCATATAGAGGAAAATCATCTTTTAGGATTTAAGAGATTCTCAGTAGTATTATTTCCAACAAATACATTGTGATGGTTAAGGTTGTATGTCATCAACTTGCCCAAGCCACGATTCTCAGCAGTGTGGCAGTTATTTTGTGCTCACCCAAGTCCATAAGTCAGATGTCAAACTGAAAGCTTCTCATGATTCATGTAGGTGCAGGCGCTGACCAGCACAAAATCAGCTAGCAGTATGGCAGGCTGCTGGTTGTGGAGGTTGAGGAACCCGAGATTGGCAGATGAGATGGCAGGCTACTGGCTTATTTGCTAAAAGGCTGAAAATCCCAAGATCTGTAGGCAATAAGGCAGGCCACAGGTTCAACTCCAAAGAATCGGAGACCACATGATAAACAGCCAGGTGCAGGCTCTATCCTGAGCAAAATGCCAGATAGCTTTTCCAGAACATCTGTATATACTGAAGCAGGCCACTCCCCTGAGTAAACTCCCTTTTAATTTGATTGGCTTACCTGCAGTGTCCATGTTTTTGGCTTGATTACCAGAAATTCACATTGACTTAAAATACCCTCTCTTACAGCTTAAAGATATATGAATTAAGGGGATGTTGTTGTATGCTGTTAAGATGATTCTGAATCTTAACAACCCTATATGACAAAGTAGAACTGCCTCATAGGATTTCCAAAGCTGCAATCTTTAGGAGCTCTGGTGGCGTAGTGCCTAAGGCATTTGACTGCTAACCAGAAGGCTGGTGGTTCAAACCCACTAGCCACTCTTCGGAAGGAAGGTTGGGCAATCTACTTCTGTAGTAATATCACCTCACAAACTCAAGAAGGGGTCTCTGTGAGTTGGATCCAACTCCATGGCAGTGGGTTTGGTTTGGTTTAGAATCTTTACAGAGCTCTGATGGTATAGTGCCGAAGGCATTCACTGCTAATCAAGAGGTTGGAGGTTCAAACCCATCAGCCACTCCACAGAAGGAAGACCAGGCAATCTACTTCTATAAAGATTTACCACTTTGGAAACCCAAAAGGGGGTCACTATGAGTCAGGATTGACTCGATGGCAGCCCGTTGTTTTTTTTTTTTTTTATTTTGGCTAATATTTCAGGAAACACATGTTGAAGTCTGCTTCTGTAGAGATTATCAATGCTACCTGTTGCTTTTGAGTCAATTCTGACTTATAGCAACCCTATAATCTTTATCAATATGGCTAGTGGGCTCAAACTGCCAACCTTTTTGGTTAACAGCCAAGTGCTTACTCACTTAGCCACCAGGCTCCTTCTATAAAGATTACAGCCTTGGAAAAGATCACAGCTTTGGAAACATTGTCTATGGAGCAGTTCTACTCTGCTCTATAGTGTCAATATGAGTTGGTACCCATAGTTAATCATTACAGAAGGAGACTGACACATCTTTCTCCTGCTGAGCAGCTGGTGGGTTTGAACCACTGACTTTTCGGTTAGCACACAAGTGCTTTATTAATGCACCATTAGGGCTCCTTAGAAGCTCTGGTAGTATAGTGTCTAAGGCATTTGACTGCTAACCCGAAGGCTGGCGGTTCAAACCCACCAGCCACTCCTCAGAAGGAAGGTAGAGCAGTCTACTTCCGTAGTGATACTGCCTCGGAAACCCAAGGAGGGGTCACTATGAGTTGGAGCCGACTTGATGGCATGTAATAACAACAACAGGGCTCCTTAAGGAATACTGAAAGGAGCCAAGTCCTTCATAATTAAGCTTAGATTCATTCAGACAAGAGAACTTCAAGTCCCATGATGCCTTGACAGATGGTGTACTGGGCATTTTGGGTCCAGTTGGGATGGGTGATTCAGGTTTTATCTATGTGCAATTCATACAGGAATCCAGATTTAGTAAATAAATAAAGAAGCTTAATCTATATGTGGTGAAGTTTTGAAATCAGTTCACCTGAAATTGACAAGGCCCTGTGCACACCACCCTGGAAACAATAAAGATCACCAAGACCTGATCCCTGCCCTCCTATTATCTAGTGGTAATGTTAAATTATAGGTAAGAGAAAAGTGTCAGTGGAGTGTGAGCTTATGTAGTGGATGTATAGTGGCAAATGGAGATGACTACTGAGCACTCTTTAACAAATTAGCCTAAATGGATAAAAGATGAAAGATGTTGTGCTTTTTTAGGAATAAAACACTAAACAATAGAGCCAAATCCTTAGGCACACACACACACACACACACAACTCACTGCCGTGGAGTCAGACCCTATTCATAGCGATCCCTCCTTGGATTTCCGAGGTGGTATCTCTGGAAGTAGATTGCCTAATCTTCCTTTAAACCACCAGCCTTCTGGTTAGCAGTCAAATGCCTTAGGCTTATGCCATCAGAGCTCTGGATGGAGGTGAAATCAAGAAGACAAGGGCTGGCTAGCTCTAGAGAAACAATAAAGACTTGCATTCCTCTAAAATGGAAGGAAGACAAATAGAAACAGAGAGGATAAATGAAAAGAGAAATGAAATCCTTGATTTGAAAATTTTAGAATTCTAACATTGCTCTTTATTTTTTATTTTGTTTTTTCTTTCAGACTCTAGGTCTTCCCATGTAAATAGTCAAGACAAACAAAAGTTAGTTACAATTCATCCCTAAGATTGGGCTCTGTAATGTAATCCAACTGGGTTGAAATTGAGTTCACCACTGTACAATCTCAGACTTAATATGTCTGCACTGTATTTCACACAGTTATAAAAATATATTATAAATACACCTATTTATATGGGAGGATTGATTCAAAGAGATAATGCACATACTGTGCTGCACATACAGAGAAAATATTTAATAATTAGTAACTGCTATTGTTGGCCATTGCTGCTGCCATTATTGTTGCTGTCATTATTAAAGATAATGGATCAACTTTAAAGTAGAGCATGGCTCAGTCACAAGCTGGACAACAATCATGTGAGAGTTTCCTGTTCAGTCTGCTAAAGATTTTCCAAATATCCCAAGTCTTATAGTGGCCAAGGAAGCATCTAATAATTTTATATAGAGTGTTCACTGAAAGTTGTCAATATATGGGAATAACATAGCTAAGTGAGAAAGATTACAATTCATTGGTCTGTGCTGGATTTGAAAATGGAGATATTCAGCTGGAGCAATACAATTCCTAAGAAATTCCTCTCTGCACTTAACATATGCCACTCATCAAGATCTCCATGTGTCTAGCTCCCTCTTGCTTGCAAAGAAGGGGACCAGGATAAGACAGAGGAATGAAAGAATAACAGGAAGAAATACTATATGTAAATGGATAAAAATTAAATAAAATAAACAAATTCCATAATTAGAAATATACAACAAATCCTAGTATTTACTTTTCCTGATAGATTGAAGGAAAGAAAAATTTACAAATATTCAGAATTAGTTGAATTACACTATTTCTCACCATCTTCTCATAAAAATAACATTACAGTATATTGTAAACCATGAATAATGTGGTCATTATAGATTTTCCTTAAGCCAGAAAACCAGCAGAGCATTTTCAAGGGGGAAGATTAATATTGCTTTCTCTTGTCCAGAAAACATTTCTAAAGTAGGTAACTACAAATATGAAGTCTTTCCCATCTGCAGGATTCTTGCACACAATATAATATAAACAGGCTGCCCAGCCCCCTCAAAAGAGTATCTGTTATTCCACAGCTAATATGGATAATTGTCAAAAGTTTCTAAAATTTAGATCCAATGTTTTTAAACTCCTCTTACATCATTACTAAAAAAAAATAATAATATTTTTAAAATACGGATTTCAGTGGAAAGGGGGTGAGAAAAGAAAGGAAAACTGAAGTGAAATGAGACAATTAGTACAGAGCAATATAATGTAGTATTTAGGAATATAGACACTGGATTCAGACTGACTGGCTTTGAGTTCCAGATCTGCTATTCACCAATCTATAAATTTAGGCAATTTTTTTAAGATCTCTGTGCTTCAGTTTCCATGTCTATTAAATGAGAATAAAATTGACCCTATCTCCCAGGAGTCTAGGAGCTCTGGTGGCATAGTGCCTAAGACATTTGACCACTAACCAGAAGGCTGGTTGTTCAAAGCCCCAAGCCACTCCTCAGAAGGAAGTTTGGGCAATCTACTTCCCTAGTGATACTGCCTCGGAAACCCAAGAAGGAGTCGCTATGAGTTGGATCCGACTTGACGCAGTACGTTGCGTACATTGCCCCAGGGTATTAAGGGTATGCCACTACTATTTCAAATACCAGCAGGGTCACCTGGGGTGGAGAGGTTTCACCGTAGCTTCTAGACTAAGACAGGCTGGAAGAAGGAGGGGGCCATCCACTTCTGAAAGAACTAGCCACCGAAAACCTTATGAATAGCGGTGAAACACTATCGGACATATTTGACAGAGCAGTGTTTTGTTTGGTTGTACATAGGGTCGCTATGAGTTGGAAGCAACTTGACGGCCCATAACAACATCACCCAGAGTTGTTATAGGAATTAAACATATTTGTGAAGCGTTTAGTAGTATATTTGGCTCTGGCTGTTTTCATTATATGCCTGACATTTTTTATGTACATTAGCATACTTAATCACTCCAACTATCTTATACAGTTTCTATTGTTATTTTCCTCTGAATCAAATAAAGAAAAGCTGGATCATGAGGCAGTAGCAAACAAGCTCCAAATCTCAGTAACTCACGGAAACAAATAACTTCTCACTCATGCAACCCCACTATGTGTCCAGGTGGCTTCTTTAAAATATTTTAGCTACACATTATCGCTCAGCAGTCCAGAATGCTGGTATCCTACGTGTGCTTCCACAGTGGCAAGGCAGATGGAGAGAGGACTAAAGCCTGATGCTTTACCAACTAAATGCTTCACCCTAAAGTGACATGTCTTTATTCTTCTCATTTCCTTGGCCAAAGTTAATCACATAGCCATGCCTGTGTACATAAATTCAATTCTATGTGCTCTGAAATAGAAGAGCACTAGATAGTGCTGGACTATAGTAATATCCATCTTAGTCCTATTTTTTATAATTCCTCCACTTTCATTTACTTTGGAAAAGGTACATTTAAAGAGCAGAGCCAAGATTTTAACTCAGAAATCAGTCTGTTTTCTCCACTAGCAATAATCCTCAATCTCCACCCCCTCACCCTCATCCACCAAAAGTTTGCCTAGGTGGCCCAAATGGTTAAGGGCTTGACCATTTGCTGGAAGGTTGGCAGTTTGAACACACCCAGAGACACCTCAAGGAGCTCTTGTGGTGTGCTGCCTAAGGCATTTGACTGCCAACCAGAAGGTTGGTAGTTCAAACCCACCAGCTGCTCCATGGAAGGAAGGTGGGGCAATCTACTGCCATAAAGATTTACCTCCTTCGAAACTCAAAAGGGCGTCACTATGAGTCGGAATTGACTCAATGGCAGTGAGTTTGTTTGTTTGTTTGTTTGTTTGGAGGGGGGAGGCACCTCAGAAGACAGGCATGGTGATCTGCCCCTAAAAGATCACAGACTTGATAACCCAATTTAGCAGTTTTACTGTGCACACAGGAGCTCTAGTAGCATAGTGCCTAAGGCACTTGACTGCTAACCAGAAGACTGGCGGGTCAAACCCACCAGCCACTCCTCGGAAGGAAAATGGAGCAATCTACTTCCATAGCGATACTGCCTCGGAAACCCAAGGAGGGGTTGCTATGAGTCGGGTCGGACTCAACGGCACATAACAACAGCAACAACAACACTGTGCACACGTGGGGTGACTATGTGTCAGAACTGACTGGACGACAGCCTACAACAACATCCACAAAATACGGAATCTGACGAATTCCCACTGGCAACTGCAGCTAATTTCAGTCAACACTAAATATGGGGGGGAGCAGGTACATTCAGGATATTTTTGGTTTTCAAAAGCACCTAACTCCCAATTGAGAATCAATAAAACAAGAAAACGAAGGTGAAAAAAAAAAGGCAGTGAGATTAGATACTTTTCCAAGTTCTTCATACATTCACTTGATTTATTTTGAAACAGGTCAATAATACTGATTTTATGTCTCTTCAGCTGTATTTTTCATCCTTTTACCTTACTGATTTTTTTACAAATATCTCTAGTGCCCAACTCTACAGTAGATAATGAGCATTCTTTTATTTTTTTCCCCAAATCTTCCCAAATATGTCAGCAACTTAGTTGATGTATCCATTTAGAAGAGAAATCTTTACAGATTGTACTTGGCAAGTATTCAAATATAACAACCTAAAGAGAAGTATTTCTTACTGTCCAGAGTTAGTTCATAAGTCAAAGACCTACGGATGTTAGTTTTTCACCTATTCAAAACAATTGATGTTTTTAATCAGTCAAGTTCACTATTTACCTACAAGTCACATAATTAGACTCTATCCCTGAGTTAGTATCTGAAAGAGCTTGTTTTTATTCTCATACTTTCAACTGGACTCTTTCAAAGTCTTAATTCTTAAATTTCATTTTTTCTAGATATTTTCAAAGAATAAACCTCTCCTTTCTATACACATTCCTGCCTCATTAGATCTCAACACTGACAAAAGCAAAATATAAGTAGTATCTTTAAGTTCTCTATACCCATAGTTTTAGATAAGGGATTTGAGATCACTATAGGAGCTCTGGTAGCATAGTGCCTAAGGCACTTGACTGCCAACCAGAAGGCTGGCGGTTCAAACCCACCAGCCACTCCTCGGAAGGAAGATTGGGCAATCCTACTTCCATAGTGATACTGCCTCGGAAACCCAAGGAAGGGTCACTATGAGTCGGGGCTGACTCAACGGCAAATAACAACAACAACATTCAGATTTACTTCACAAAACTGTTATCTAGGGAGGCCATTACATTCATATATATTATGGCAAAGATTCATTATTCTCCTTCATATTTCTCTCACAAATGTCACACTGCAATGAAAGGCCATGGAGTTGCTTCTTGTTGTTTATAAAAGTGGAAATTATTTTTAAAAAGAAGCAAATAATTTCAACCATGGCTTCCCTCCACCCCCCAATCAACTAATAGTCTATGGCACAAACAAATGGAAAGTAAGCTGCCTTCCAGGAGGTGCTAAGAGTGTGGATTTTCCCCCATAGCTGGTCACAGCTGATTGAATTTCCATTGTTCATTGATTGCACCATTTGCCAGGCAATCCATCCTTGCTTATGTAATTGCAGCATTCCTAGTTCACTGTGTTCTGTCCTGAAAGTTTAGCAGCATGACAGGCTGAGAAAATTAGATACGGCACAGAACTGAGCTACTGACCTTCAGAATATAAAATAAGGCCCGTCTTGTAAAATTGATCTTTCTTGATGAGGTTATTTTGAGGGACTGTATTTCTAACAGGCAATTTTTCATGCTGACTACACACCATCTGAAAATGTTTTTTCAAAAAAATATTTACAAAAATGATTAAATTTAAAGCTTAAAGTGTACCCATGTTGTTGTTGTTAGGTGCTGTCGAGTCAGTTCTGACTCAGAGACCCCACGTACAAAACAAGAAAATACTGCCCGTTCTGCACCAACAATCATTACTGTTTGAGCCCACTGTTGCAGCCACTGTGTCAATCCATCTCATTGAGGGTCTTCCTCTTTTTTGTTGACCATCTCCTTTACTAAGCATGATGCCCTCTCTCCCAGGGATTGGTTCCTCCTGATAACATGTCCAAGTAAGTGAGACAAAGTCTCACCATCCTAGCTTCTGATATATATATAGAGAGAGAAAGAGAAAGTGAAAGAAGAGAGCTTTATACATATATATATATATATATATGAATATGAATTATACCCACTCTGTATACAATGTTATGAATAAATTCATTTGATTTAGGGTATTGTCAAAAAGGTGACAATTTTTCTTTTAAATAAGACTCTCACTTTCGTACCACAGTTAAATATAAGTTTAATAAAATCTGATAAAAATGATGGATGTGTCATAGAATATAAATAAGAAAAAAAATTAAAAGACTGGATTTCCTAAATAGGGTAATGTGGCTGAGTGTTTGTTTGCCAAGGAAGCAAAGTTCAGTGGGACAATAAAGTTACTCTCTAGTTACCAAAAATAAAAAAACATTTTTCTTTTTTTTTTTCCTTTAAAGCAATCTAAAATTCACAGAACAATTATTAAGTACAAAACAAGTAAAAGACAAGGAACTTGTTATCCCCCTAAATCATTTGCTGCCATGATACCCCATCACCACAGAATATTTTGGTATGCAATTGCTACAAAAAAAAAAGGACATTCTCTAGGGGAATAACAATAACAAAAAAAAACCCAAATCCACTGCCATCAAGCAGATTCTGACTCATAGCAACTTTGTAGGACAAAGAAGAATTGCGCCATAGGATTGCCAAGGGGCAATTCCATAAAAATCCAGTAAAGATTTCTAAATCTTCACTGAAGCAGATTGCCACATCTGCATGGCTAGGAAACTATCCTTCATATGACCCAGGTACATTCACATGCTATTATCCTTTCTCTCCTTCCTGTCTCTGTCAAATATATCCTTGGATGTTTTTACTTACTACCAGTTCACTCTGTAATATTCTGGTTTTGGTACTCATCTCTCCATTGATATCACATTACTGAAAGCCGAGGATCTCTCAGTAACGCCTGGTTTCTTTCAATCCTCAATACCTCAACATTTCCAGAACCAAAAAACCACAATAGTCAAAACTAATGGCAGACAATATATATATATATTACAATAAATAATGCTGGGGACAGTGGTTAGCAAGCTCATGCACCATTTAAAGGGGGCAGTAGCTACTAAAGTCAAGTCAAACATTGCTATGCAAGAATACTGGTCTATTCCAACTACTGTAAAAAGTCAAGGAAAGATTTACTCAGGGAAAGAAACTAATTTTGTTGGTTATCAGGGATGGAAGGGAAGGAGAGGGAAAATTTAGGACTAGTTGGGGGTCACATGTTGACTTAGGTGAGGGGAGAGACGGTATGGAAAGAGTCTGTGACCAGCATGATGACAATGGTGAAAGGAAAGGCACTGAAACATGCACATAAGATAAAGACAACAGAGGCAAATACTGTTACATGAGCAATACTGCATTACCACTGGCACCAAACACCAAATATCTAAATGCATAGACAGGAAAGAAGATCAGGTGGAGGTAGGCAAACAGTAATATACCCTAGATGAAGGATAGATTTGGCTGAAGATAATCTTACATAGGCACTTGTGCTACAAAATTAGCCATACATATTACAGAAGCAACACAAGACAGGGTTGGAGTAACTTCTCAGAGACAACCAAACACCTTCAGAGAGAGAATCACCAGGCCTGCCAACTTGGGACCATAGTCTCCAAGGACATCATGCTCAATTGGCACAACATAGTACATAAAAATTTTACAGCCTACTTTGGTGAGTAGCATCTGTGGTCTCAAAAGCTTATGAGCAGCTATCTAAGATGCAAATATTGGACTCTTTTCATCCACAGCAAAGAAAACCAAAGTTATCTGGAAACAATTCGTTCAAAGATAAGATGGACTATGAGGACCTCAGCCTTCATGACCCTGAGACCTAGATGGTACCCAGCTACCAATGCCAACCACTCAGAAAAGGATCAAAACTGGAGATCTTGAATAGAGTGGGAGGAAAAATGTGGAACAAAACTCAAAAACACAAAAATGACCAGAATTATTGGTCAGAAAGACTCTGGTAGAACCCCCGAGAGTATGGCCCCAGGTTACCCTTTGGGCCTGGAAATGGACTCACTTCCATGGATTGGCCCTCAGCCCAACAGTAGAAAGACCTACATGCAGAACACCTACCCCAGGGTGATGCACCCACCTACTATAGGGAGATGCACCCCTTAGAGCAATCAGCCACGAGAAACCAGAGGACAGCATTCACAGAGTGAAAGCTGGACAGACAGGAATGCATAGATAAGAAGGGCACAGGGAGGGGGTAGTCACAGGAAGGGGAGAGGAGGAGATTAGTTTATGGTCAAGTGATGGTAATGGGGGGGGGTGAAATCAAATGTGCATGAAATGTTGAACTAAAACAAACTGGCTTTGCAAATTTGCACTCAAAGCACAACTAAAAAAAAAAAAAAGAACGCTGGTCTATTGCTGACAGATAGGTGGCTTTTGTTGTTTTTGCTTTCCAAGAGAAATCTAAAAACTGAGTTATTACAGGAAATTTGGATTTTACATGAAATGTCACAATGTTTAAACATTAACAACTAATTAAATTTAAAAAAAAAATAGCATCGGGTCAAACAAAACCTATGTGCTGGCTTGCAGTTTGGTTATATCTAAAGTCCAAGAAGTTAATGCACATGCCTGAGCTCATTGTCCCAAGTCTTCCAAGACCATCTTGAAACTATCTCTTTGAAATCAAGTATAAGTCAAAACAACCATTGCCCCCCAACTGGTCTACACAAACACACTTGCCTCTTTCTTATCTGTATGCCTTTGTCATGTTGTTCCCCATACAGAAATGTCTTTCCTTTTCTTCAAATCGTACTTTAAGATTCATTTCAAACACTAACATTTCCCAAAACTTCCTGGACCATGCTGGCTTATGAAAATATCTCTTCCACATTCAAAGATAATAATACTTATAGGTACTGTTGCTGGACAGTCTGTATTCTTTTTAGCATTTAATCCTAAGTAATACATAGTTTTATTGTACTCATTTTACACATGAGGATATTGTAGCTTGCTAAAGGAATGTGGCAGAGCTGGAGTTAAACTTAGATGTTTTCAGTGCAAAAAGAGGAAAAGGAAATTCATGTGCTGGTAACCCCATTATCAATTTTGGACTAGTTGGGGGTCACATGTTGACTTAGGTGGGGGGAGAGAGAGAAACTCATGTGCTGGTAACCCATTATTTGATTGCTGTTATGTGCCAGGGTCATGGGTGGGGCAACCAGTCAATGCCCTCAGCAATTGACCAAAACATTGGTGATTCAAGTCTGCCCAGAGGTGCCTGGGAAGGAAAGCCTGGTGATCTACTTCTAATAAAGCAGCCATTGAAAACCCTGTGTAGTGCAGTTCTACTCGGACTCACGTGGAGTTGTCATTAGTCAGAGCTGACCTGATGGCAACTGATTTTTGGCTTTATTATATGCCAAGACAAAATTTTTAAAAAATCCTTACCATTACCCACAAGACTTTCTCCTCCTACCTGTTGGTAATTTCTTATTTTATTTATTTTTTTAAGCTCAAAGCACATTACCCTTGTTTCAGTTTCTAGAATTCACCAAACTGCTTTATACTTCGAAGTATTTGCATGCACTGTTTCCTTTTCCTAGAATATTCCTTTCCCCTTCTCACATTTCTACTCCCTATTCATTGCTATCTCAGCTTAAAAATCCTTTAGTACCCTCCCATAATCCTTCGTGAGAAAACTGTGTAACCCCCTCCCCACTAACCATGGTATTTCAGAGCATCTATTGGAATTCTAAATAAACAGTTGTATAGTAATTTAATACATATCTCCCCTGCTGTGCACTTCCTTCATTACCTCTTTCATCATTTTATCTACGCAGTACACACACTGAGTGAATGACTGGTAGCCTTTAACTCTTACAGGTAGTTTCAAGACTAGGAAAGATTAAAATTCTTTAATCACATAGCTAGTAGGTAATTAAGATCATACACATTAAAAAACCTGCACTATTTTCCACTACAAGAATATCAACCCAGTTTAAATCATTTTCTAATAATCTGCCTTTAGTTGTTATCTTTTCCATTTCAGCATATACCATCATATTTTTATGCAAATAATTCACACATTATATAGTTTTTACAAACTGTGCGACCCCTTTGCACGTTTCCTATGCACATCATGCATGTTAAGTGCGTGTGTGCATTATTTACATGGGAATCTTATGTGTGAAAAATATAGTAACCTGTTAATACATTATATTCTAAACCAAACAGTATGTGAGAGTGTTACCATTAAATATTGCTTAAATAAAAATAAACTAAAAGGGAATGAGTTGATGGTTGAGTGAACCACAATGCATACTGTAAAAATGAATTACCTAGTAACTTAGAGAGTGCAGCTGGATTTGAGTTTAATGAGAGGCAGCAGGACACCTAATTCATCAGAAGAGAACAACCAAAACATCCAGTTAAATTCCAGGATTAGAGAAACCACTAGGCTGTGACCTTTCAGAAGCAGATCGCCAGGCCTATCTTCCAAGGCACCTGTGGATGTGTTTGAGTCACCAGCCTTTCAAGTAGTAGTCAGCTGAGCGCTCAGCCATTTGCACCACCCTGGCCCCTTGAAGTCTGTATTTGTTGGTGGTGGTTGCCATGGAATCAATTCCAATCCATAGTGACAGCAGAATTACCCCACAGAATTTTCTTGGCTGTAACCTTTCTGGAAGCAGATCACCGGGTCTTTCTCCCGTGGAGCTGTTGGGTGAATTCAAACCACTAACCTTTCCATTAGCAGCCAAGTACTTCACAGGTTGTGCCACCAGGGCTCCTTTGAAGTCTATATAATCAAGACTTTATTGTTCAAAAATCCAGTATCAACATTATAAAAATCATAATCTCCAAACTGAGAGCAAAGGTGGTTCTTTGTAAATTTCTAAAACACCTCCATGTAACTGATATTTGTTTTTCAAAGATTTCAGAGATCACACTTCTTGAAATGTGTTTTATAGGGTTATTTAGTACAAAAGAAAGTCTATTCCGTTTATCACCCTTAAAACTTTTATTCCACTTCATGTGTAAAATGTCGGGTAGTTTATGCCATTATGAAAGCTAACATGCAATCCTGTATGTGGGTTGAGATTCTGATAGGCTTGAGTTTACTTTCATATATAAGGGAAGTTTACTTTCATATATAACAGACAGATAAGCTTATATAGATGAAAGAGAATCTCTCTTGTCTTTGGGAATCTGAAGAGTATTAGTGACTATAAGAGTATCAGCTCCAACTGTTGTTGTTTTTATGGGCTGTCAAGTTGGAGGACTCATAGCGACCCTTCCTTGGGTTTCCAAGGTGGTATCACTATGGAAGTAGATTGCCCAACCTTCCTTCCAAGGAGTGGCTGGTGGGTTTGAGCCACCAGCCTTCTGGTTAACAGTCAAGTACCTTAGGCACTGTGCTACCAGAGCTCCATCTAGGAGAGAACGATTAGCTGTCACAACCCATATTCATTTAATATCTTCCTTCCCCAGATCCAAGATTCAAGGAAAATAAACAAAACTCTTTCACATCTGTGTTAGACTGGGTTCTCTAGAGAAACAAAACCAGTGAGAGAGAAAGAGAAATTTATCTTAGGAAAATGGCTCACACACTTACAGAAGCTGGCAAGTCCCAAGTTCTTGGACCAAATGTTAAGCTGGAGGCTTTTCCCAACTCATGAAGCTGCAGGGACTGAAGAGCTCAAGGTTGGCAGGCAGTGTACTGGTTGTTGACTCCAATGAATGTCGAATCCAAGATTTCCAAGCTGAATGGTGGATTGTTCACTCACGTACAGTTGTAGGCAGCACAACAAAATCCCGATCCACAGAAGAGTGTCGCTTTTCCCACAATGTCCATAAATGTGCTGGAAGCAGGCCACACCCCTAAGGAAACTCCCTTTCAATGGATTGGCTGCTCAAAACATATACATCTGATCCCATCATTGGAGCAATCCATATCATGATTGTTTAAACCACACAGAATTGTGGTCCAGCCAAGTTAACACAGAGCTCCAACTATCACAGTCCACGCTTTGTCAACTTGGCAGTTGTACACATCTTCTTAACCATATATAATCTCTAAAAAAGGACAATTACAAAGTCATATTTGCACCTAACATGATATGCTAACATACATACAACCAAAACGCATTAACCTTATTTACATTTCACAGCTCATAACAGAAGGAAACAAAAAATTTGATGCACATATACAATGAAAATACAACAATCACAGTCCTCGTTTCTGCAACTGGTCATGTGGTTGTAGCTGATATTCAGAACTATCTTCTCCCACCACCCATTCTGTATTTCCCTTGCCCTCAGCAAGCACCTCAGCTTGTTGTGGTTTTTTGCCTGGTGGGGTGACCCAAACCTTCATTCCTGAAAGGTCTGGCTCATTAGCAGTCATATAAGAAATGGGTTGCTGTAATTTTCCATTGACTTTAATCACAGGGCATGGTAGTACTAAAAGACATCCTAAAGCATCTCCTGTATTCCAGACATATTCTTCTTTACCTCCATTATGTAATGGCAATCCAATTTCCCCTTGGTAATCAGGATCTATCACACCAGATAGTACAGTAACACCCTTCTTTGTCTGTTGATCCAGAGGCATGAGGAAGTTAAAATGACTGGGTGGCATTCTTAACTTCCAGTTCAATGCAATCAGTATTGTGTCTCCAGGTGGGAGTATTCCTCCCTTTGAGACTAAGATCACAAGACCCACAGAGCATAGGGTAGCAGGTACAGGAAGGGAAATTTTTTTGAGCGGGTCACTAGGGGTAATAGTGAGTGGTACCACTCCCGTTTCCACCCTTTGGTTCCTGGACCTGTCAATCCTGGCTATTGGAGAAACAGCACCATACATTGGACATTGGTTTAGAGCATATACAGCCTCCTGGTGAACATTACCCCAACCCTCCAAGGTATCGCCACCTCATGCCATGGATTAGCAGGGCCCTCTTTACTAACAGAGGCAGGATCACTAGTATCTTTATGATTAATCAAATTCAAGAACCAATTTAGGAAGCCCAGCCTTATGATTTTGTCTCTCTAGAACCACTCTTGGTACCAAATGTGTTAGACTGGCATCTCTATAGAAACAAAAGCAGTAAAGCTTATATATAGAGAGAAAGAGAAATTTATCTTAGGAAAATGGCTCACACACTTATAGGAGCTGGAAGTCCCAAGTTCTCGGATCAAACGTCAAGCTGGAGGCTTTTCCTGACTCACGCAGCTGCAGGGGCTATGAGCTCAAGGTTGGCAGGCAGTATACAGGCTGTTAACTCCAACGAATGACGAATCCAGGATCTCCAGGCTGAATGGTGGATTGTTCGTTCACGGATAGTTGTAGGCAGCACAACAGAATCCCAATCCATAGAAGAATGTCTCTTTTCCCAGGATGTCCATAAGTATACTGGAAGCAGACCACACCCCTAGGGAAACTCCCTTTCAATGGATTGGCTGCTCCAAACATATACATCTGATCCCATCATTGGAACGATCCACATCACGATTGCTTAAAGCACACAGAACTGTGGTCCAGCCAAGTTGATACACAATTCCAAGTATCACAACATCAAATTGTGTCTGTCTTCACAGACACAAATAGCTATAGGAGCAAAAATATTATCAAACCTATGAATCCTGTCATTTGACTCTCATTGTTAAAATTCATATGCCAGCTCTGCTCTAGAAAAATTGTTGAGGGGGAGATGCACCCTGTCCTTGAGTCTGGATTTACAGAATATTTTTTAACCAAGGAGGAGTATCTGCAATTAGGTGTCCAACAGAGAAACAGGCTCAAATTGAAACCACTTATTCAATGAAGTCTGGGATTAGATATATGGTCTCCTACCTCCAACTTTCTCTTCAATCCTGATCTACCAACACAATTTTTTAGTAAGATTGAATCACACTGATGACATAAATGCAGACTATAAGATTTATCTCTTTCTCCCTTTGATCCTTCAAGCTGCTATAAAACAGGTATGATTCTCAGAGTACAAAGATAAAGATCCAGATAAAATGTAATCAAACATAAGTGATCTACAATGTACTGAATTTTTGGAAATAAAAGGACTCTTCTGGAAAAAGAAAAAAAAAACTATTATAGAAAATTTCCTGTTCTCAGAATAATTTCCTACTCTGAAACTAATAGTGATGTGACAATGCAAAGGTTGCTATTCTTCTAACACTGAGAGTGCTTAATCAATAGAAAACATGATCTTATCCATTACTCAGTTAAACCTCATACTACTTTCATATTTATATTTAAGGAAAGTTAAACAGAGAGATTAGTTAATTTACCCTTGATCACATAGTCCGTATCTGTGAGATTTGGACCACAAACCAAGGTAATTTGCCCCCAGAATCCATGCTCTTAATCATCATGACACCCAAAAGGCAGGGGCCTTATTGTACTCATTGTTGTGTATTTACTATGTGGTCCACAGCAGAGCACATAAAAGGGTCAGTAAAACACTAGTGAATAGATAAAACAGGATAGAGCAAGCTGCTCAGATTCTAAAGGGGAAAACATGAAAACAGTTTCCAGTCATGAGAAGACAGGGCATGGTGTAGACACAGAACATGGGAGGACAGGACATGGTGAGGATCCAGAACAAACTCTGGCTGACTTGTTCTCCATTGCAATTTCCCTGCTCTCGTCAGGGAAACCTTTGTTACAATCCATGTGATTCCTCCCATCCCATTGCTGAGTAGTACTATTCAAATTTCACAGGAAACATCCCTCCTTAATGCCTGGTAAATTGTGTAATAGTTTAAGCACTCAGCTGTGAACCAAAGGTTAATGTTCTGATTCCACCAAAGGCTCTGTGGGAGGAAAGACCTAGGGATCCACTCTCATGAAGATTAAAGGGTAAGAAACCCTAAGCGGCAGTTCTACCCTGTTCCTATAGGGTCTCTGAGTGGGAATTGACTGAACTGCACACAATAACAACAATCTCTGGTAGACAAGAACTACCATACCCTTAGGGGCTAGAGGTGCAGCTCAAAGAGGAGTTAACATTGAGCTTCTCATGAACAGTGTGCCTCATCCTCAATATCCAGGTAAATTTGGTATTTATTCTGCAATTGAATTGTGTTTATTCTCTTATCAAAACTAATGTTAACAACTGTACACCTGGAACTCAAGAAAGAAAACTTTACTCCTACCATGATTTCTAAGCCACCTGGCCTATATCTGCATTCTTCTGGGTACTCACGCTACAGCTTCATATATACAGGCTACCTCCAGTCCAAACCACTGCACAGCCTGGCACAAAACTCCCTGCCCAATCCACTTCCTTACCCACCAGCCCACTTCCCGCCACTTCAGCCAACCCAATTATTTGTAACCACAGTCACAGTTCAAGGTGTTTCAACCTCCTGGATTTTGACTATCAAGCCTTTATGGACCTTGACAAGACATCATCCTTCCCAAACACTGCTTGAGTGTGAGTGTACTGAAATCTTTCTATAGAAAGGCAATAGAAAGTCTTTGAACCTTCTTCTTCCCCACAAGGTGCCGATACTTGGTAACACTTCTGTAGACTACTTGCATTGTTGATGTAGCTGTCTTCCCTACTGGACTGTGCTGTCCCTGGGAGAAGGCCCTGATATAGCCATCTTAACATCCCAAGACCCAAGCAGAGCCTTGCACAGAGGAGAAGTTCATAGAAAACAGAGACCCCAATAGGAAACTGAATCCTCCAAGACAAGAAGGCAAAAGAGTGATCATGAAAATGAAGTTAAAAACCAACTGAAAAATCTGAACGCATCTCTGATTTTTATTCGTGCTAGTTAGTCGAATTCCAGGTTCCAGGAGCCAGGGACTCAAGGGCCCAAGAAGTTAGGAGAGATCAGGGTTGGCCAAAGAGTCACTCACCAACTGGTGGAAGGCGGGTGTCTGTTCTCTAGCGTTTTGGTCCAGGGCTTGTACCAGCTAATCTGCTCAGCAGCTTTGCCCCAGAACCTCTCTGGGTCGGTCACCGAGGCCGCGAAGTGGGTCTTGTACTCTCCGCCGCCGCCGCCGGAAGAGAGCGCCCGGCACCCCAGACCCCCCACACTGCCCCGCGGGCTGGGGGCCACGTAAGCCCTGCGAGCCGGGCCGGTTCCCCTTCCCGGAGTGGACCCAGGCAATGGTCCCCCGAGTCCCCCTGCGCCGGTAACCTTGCGACATTGCAGCCAAGTCGACTTCATTGCTGCCCACAGTCCCTGACTGAGTCTCACAAGCGACAACTCTAGCTCCTGTAACTTCTTCGGGCCGGAGGAGGAGCAGGAGGGAGGCGGGGAGCAAATTCCGAGTAAGCCCCAGAGCCCAGGGGTAGGTGAAAGTCAGACTATAGTCTTCAGGAAAAACCGACCTGGAGCCACTGAAGAAGCAACAGGTTGGAGTGGGTCACAATGTCCTTGAGCATGGTGAGTAGCAGTGCTGCAAACAAATACAGTCCCCGCGGACATTTCCAATCTCGCGGCTCTCCCAGGAAAAGCGGAACTTTTCAACTTTTCAAACTGCAGAATGGCCTTCCTTCTTCAGCACACATGCACTCTTAGGAAAATACTAACGGACCCGACTCGCTTTTAATGTTCGAACAAGCAACTGTACTTAGCTTGCGCAGTTTAATCTTCAGAGAGCCAACTCGTGTAGGCTGCAATGCCGCTGGCCTACGCGAAATTTGCAAGCTCTGGAGTTGCGTCAAAGCCCCGCATTGTTATTGTTGTTTTTAAGTCAGCATAGTTCCTGGTTGTTTAACAGCAGACGGTGGCTCCATGGCGAAGACTGCTCCGGGCTTTCCTGACAGCTGAGAGGATAAGACTAGTGAAAAGAGGCTTGGCCAGCCAAATTTGCAACTGCTTCCTGGGCACTAGGAAAGGTAACCAACTAGCACAGGGATTCACCCACTGACTGGCCTCCACACAGAATCTAGAGGCAAAGAGCAGAAAGGACTTGTTGCATTTCCTCCTTTCTAAGGAGCTCTGGTTGGGAGCTCTGGTGGCGCAGTGCCTAAGGCACTTGACTGCTAACCAGAAGGCTGACAGTTCAAACCCACAAGCCACTCCTTGGAAGGAAGGTTGGGAAAACCACTTCCATAATGATACCACCTCTGAAACCCAAGGAGGGGTCACTATGAGTCGGGTACCATAACAACAATTTCCCTCCTTGGAGTTTCTCTGCCCTTTCTCTTTTTCATGATCAACCAAAAAAGGAAGAGCTAAGCTAAAAAAAACAATGAAGAAAATCTGAAGAGGAAGCTGAAGAAAACTAGAAGAGAGAGAGGATATAAATTACTGCTTGGATTTACCGTGCCTGCTTCCTGATCTTTTACTATTTTTCATGATATAGTGAAATTCGGTTCAAACCCACCAGCCACTCCTCGGAAGGAAGGTTGGGCAATCCTACTTCCGTAGTGATACTGCCTCGGAAACCCAAGGAGGGGTCGCTATGAGTCAGGGCTGACTCTACGGCCCATAACAACAACAACAACAGTGAAATTCAGGTACAATCTTTTGCGTTATTTTTATGGCAAACACATTCTGATGTAGTGTGAAGATATTTGCGGTTTTATATGTAAAGATGTGCATTTACAAATCTGAGGTGACAAATAGGGGAATGACCCTGACCCTAGGAAGGATTGCAAACTTGAGAAGCTGTAAACATATTATCCTGCAGGAAAAGAATTATGTGGGAATAAAGGCTAAACAGAAGACAGAGAAATCTAATGCAAAACAGAACTTCTTTATTCACTTAACCGACTCCCTTCAAAGGGTTCCTGGGTGGCACAAACATTTAAGCACTCTACCACGATTTGGGCCAGCCCAGAGGTGCCTTCCAGCCACTCCTCGGAAGGAAGGTTGGGCAATCCTACTTCCGTAGTGATACTGCCTCGGAAACCCAAGGAGGGGTCGCTATGAGTCGGGCCGACTCGAAGGCAAACAACAACAACAACAGAGGTGCCTTGGAAGACAGGCCTGGAGATCTGTTTCCAAAAGGTGGCAGCCTTTACCACCCTATGAAGCAGCTCTATGTGCACTGGGAGTCTCTGTGAGTCAGAACAAATACACTAAACCAACAGCAGCAATTACTCACTTTAAACTGAGAAACAAGGCATTAGAATTTTCCCTGACCTAAAATCAGTTGCTGTTTGTTTTTCCAAGGCACCTCTGGGTGGATCCAAACAGCCAACCTTGGTGAGTAATGGAGTGCTTAACCATTTGCATTACCCAAGGACATATCCTCTGATACCCACAAACCAAACTCACTGCCATCCAGTTGATTCCAACTCATAGCAACCCCAGTTGGGTTTCCAAGGCTGTAAATTTTTACTGGGGAGCTCCAGTGATATAATGCCTAAGGCACTTGACTGCTAACCAGAAGGCTGGTGGTACAAATCCACCAGCCACTCCTTAGAAGGAAGGTTGGGAAAACTAGTTCCATAATGATACCACCTCAAAAACCCAAGGAGGGGTCGCTATGAGTTGGACCCAAGTCCACGGCAGTGAATTTTAAGTCTTTCCTGAAGCAGACAGCCTCATTTTTCTTCTGCAGAGCAGCTGGGGGCTTCAAACCACCAACCTTTTTGTTAGCATCCAAGTGCCTTAACCACTAAAACCACTAAAGCTCCATATGTCTTACTTTATTCCTTCTGAAGGCTTCATATCAAACAATGTGTGATAGCAAAAGACAGTGCCACTACGTGAATCCAGAGAGTCAAGATCCAAATTCAACTCCTAGCTCCGTCCTCTCTTCTTGCCTGTCAGTTTGCGTTATGCTGCTTGCTGGTATACCAGTTACTTTTCCCACAAATTATCCACTACTGCCATACAATGAAGGAGTTCTAGTGATCCAGTACCTAAGGCATTTGACTGCTAACCAGAAGCTAGTGGTTCAAACCCACTAGCTGCTCCATGGAAGGAAGATGAGGCAATCTTCATCTGTAGACTTACTTCCTTGGAAACCCAATGAGGGTCGCTATGAGTCTGAATCAACTCCATGATAGTGGCTTGGCATTACAATGAGGAGTTCTGGTGAGGTTGTACTTAATGCAATTGAGCTGCTAACCAAAAGGTTAGAGGTTTAAACCCACCAGCTGCTCTGTGGGAGGAAGATGAGGTAGTCTACCTCTGCAAAGATTTATAGTTTTGGAAAACCTATGGGACAGTTGTACTCTGTCCTATAGTGTCACTACGAGTTACTATGAGTTGGAATTGAGTCCACAGCAGTAGGTTTGGTTTTGGTTTTGGTTGTACAATGATGTCCACTTTAATCTTTCACTGAACAAATAAATACGTGAGCACCATCATTGCTTGTGGTGTGGTTCATTGGGGCAAACATGGAGAAGGAAAGAGACAGCTATTGACATCTGTTATGTGTCAGATGGTACTAGTCCCTGGAAAAGGATATCATGCTTGGTAAAGCAGAGGGTCAGCAAAAAAGGGAAAGACCCTCAACTAGATGGATTTGACAAAGTGGCTACGGCAATGGGTTCAAGCATAGCAATGATTGTGAGGATCGGGCTGTGTTTCATTCTATTGTACGTATGGTTACTGTGAGTCAGAACCATCTCAATGGCATCTGACAACCACATGTGTACACATTGTGCTGGACACTTTCAAATAAGTTGCCTCCAGTGATTCTCATAAGAGTGCCAAGTGATAACTATCATGCCCATCATTACAAACAGAAGTTAAAGATAGGGTATTGCTTATGGCCACATACTACCAAGAAAAATAGGCAGATCTCAAACCTTATCAACCCTCAGAGCTTCTAGGTCTGTGGGCCTTGAATTAGAAGTGTCCTATGATCTTTATTACCTCTGCCTCAAGGTGGAGGACCCAAGAGCAGTTGGCCCCAGCACTGTTACCTACCCCAGTGTAATCTACAAACATGATCATATTTTTTTGTACTGCCTGACTTGAGTAAGGTTGGAAATCTGACTCCAAGCACATGATTTTTATACCTGGTTGATTATCTTCCTATTTTTAAAAAAGTATAGACTTCCAATAAAACATGACTCATTGATTATCCACATCCCTCTCCTTACCTTAGAGAAACACCACTGAAACAGAGTCAAAAGGAGACGGTGGTGAAAACTACAAGGACAATGAGAACAGGAGTGGAAAAGAAACCAATTAAGGGACTGGTAAGATGATGGGTCCATGGAATATGATTTAAAAGAGAGAGGAAAGTTAAATTTAACTCATTGTGGAGGAAAACATAGATTTCCCCTCAGAAGTCAGGGACCCTGAATTCCTCTAAATGTTAGAATGAAAGTTAGGACTTAAAAATAGAAATATTGATGGAGGGGGATCTGTGTAGGAGATCCTGGATAGACAGGGAGAACAATGTGTGAACAAAACTCAAAATCATTTGGGAAAAAAAAGGGGGGAGGGGACCAGATTTGCTGGTCCAATAGAACCTGATGGAACCACTGAGACTATGGTCCCTAGCTGCCTTTCAGGTTTGAAATTGAACCCACACCTGTGGCTTCCAGTCAAACAAAAGACAAGCATATAAGTTGAACATTTACCTGAAGTAGATACACCCCTTGGAGAGAACAATCATGGGAGAAAGAAGGGCTGTTTATGCACAGGGAGACAGCTCAGGGGGCAGGAGTGGGTGGAGGGATGGACACAGAGAAGAGGTAACTATTGGGAGGAAGTGGGAGGGGAGCTGTTGCATTGGGGTAAATTGTAGTCAGTGTCATGAGACAGAGTATATGTGAACTGCTGTATGGAAAGTGAATTTGCTCTGTAAACTTTCACCCAAATCACAATTAAAAAAAAAAAAATAGAAATATTGGTACAAAGATTGTATAAGGTAAAGTTAGACCCCGCATTGCAGACTGAAACAACTTTCTCTGAACCCTTTAGTACATTATTTTCATTAATGTAATTGTATAAACCAAAGCAAAGCAAACTCACTGCCGTCGAGTCAATTCCAACTCATGGAGATCCCCATTGGGTTTCTAAGGGTACAAATCCTTATGGAAACAGATTGCTCTATCTTGCTCCTGTGGAGCGGCTCGTGTGCTTGAACCACTGACCTTCTGGTTAGCAGCCAAATGCCTTATGCACTATGCCACCAGGACTCCTTAAGTTATTGTATAGAAGAGATTATTAATTATGATTTCATTTCAGGGCAAGGGATGAGTATGAATAAAGGCATAGTATAATAAAGGCAAAGAGTCTTGGTTGGATGGAGTGTGATGTACAGATAGGCTAGTGGTGGGTGGTAGCACTAGAAAATTACATTGGAGCCAAAGCTAGATGTGTAAATAGATGTTTAAAATGCAGGTAGCATCTGAAGATAAACTTTTAATGGCCTTTAAATTAAGGCCAAGACCATAATTCAAATGTATTAATTCATCTTCAGTCTTCCTTGTCCAGCTTTCACACTGAACATGAGGCAATTGAAAATATCATGGTTTGGGTCAGGTACACAGTGTTGGTGAAGAATACTGAATATACCATGGACTACCAAAAGAACAAACAAATCTGTCTTGGAAGAAATATAGACAGAATGCTCCTTAGAGGCAAGGATGGAGAAACTTCATCTTACTTTGGACAAATTATCAGGAAGGACCAGTCCCTAGAGAAGGACATCACACTCCGTAAAGTAAAGGAAGACCCTCAGTGAGATGGATTGACACAGTGACTGCAACAATGGGCAATGATTGTGAGGGTGGTACAGGACTGCACAGTGTTTCCTTCTATTGTACCTGGGGTTGGCAGCTGTGAGTCAGAACCAATTCAAAGGACCTAAGAACAGCAACAATGATTAATTCACCAAAGACCAGATGATGGATCACTAGGTATAAGAAAAGCTTAAAATCACTGCCTGTTGAGTCTTATTTTAGTTGCCCTCCAGTAGAGTCCTCTTCATGGCAACCTTATAACAGAACAAAATGTTGTCAGATTCTGCGTCACCTTCATGATCTGTAGTATGTTTGAGCCCATTGTTACATTTCATCGAGGTTGCTCTTGTTTCGTAGGTCTTCTGGTTTATGAAACAGGATGTTTTTTGATAGCAACTGGCCTCTTCTGATGACAGTCCAAGTGAGCAAGTTGAAGTCATGCCATCCCTGTTTTTAAGGAACACTGTGGTTGTTCTTCTAAGACTGAATTGTTCCTTCTTTTAGCAGTACACAGTATATTCAATATTCTTCAATTCTACCATTCCCAAATGTCAATTCTACTGTCTTCCTTTTTCTTTATCCAACTTTTTAATGTATATGAGGTGATAGAAAAGACCATGGCTTGGCCAGAGGCACCGTAATCATCCAAATGACATCTTTGTGTGAGTAGATAGAGCTACTAGGGTTTTACTTACAACGCAAATACATGTAGTTTCTTGTATTATGAAAACTTAGCAGGTATTGTAAAAGTGTATGCAAAAAACCTTTCAGCTTGGCAGCAGGCACATGGTGAGCTGAAATTTTAGCCTGCAGACACTGCAGATTTATTCTGATTTAGTAACAGGCTTCTGAAAAATGTGCCAATTTTCACTTTTTTTTTTTTTAAATCCTCTAAAATGATAGTGCATACTAATGTAATCATACTCTTCTATATTGCATCATTCTTCCTTTCAAGCACATGGTAAGCATGATAAAGATAAGGAGAAAAAGCCAGAGGAGATAATTGTTTTAAAACAAATGTAATTCTAATTAATGGGAAGATACTCTACAACTTCAGCTAATTCTAGTAACCAGATAAGATGTGGGATTCATCCACCAGTCACAATTTTATTTCTGGGAAAAAATGTTACAAATTATTTCTGGTTAAGAAAAATAGTTAGTTGCTTCTATTTCACAAAAATGGTAAGGAAATAGACTAGTCATTTTTTTCCAGTCATTTTTCAAATTCTCCCCCCAGCCCCAGGTATAATTTACCTTGAGAAAAAATACCTCATCAATGCAGTTGTGATAGAAAATTCAATAAAAGTTACTAGTATGTTAATCAGACCACCTTTTAAATTTTTTTGACACAGATAATTCCTAAGGAACTCTCATGGTTTTGTTTCATATCCTTAAATTAAAAGGATTAAATATTACTCAGTTTTTATAATAACACTTTAAATGTGTAAGAAATATCCTAATTATCAAGGTAATAAATGAGAAAAAGGGAATGAAATATTATTTGTAATACAATTTTTCAAAAATTGTGATATTTTTATAAGTTTTTTGTCAATTGTTATATGTATGTGTTGGGGGGATATAAAATTAAAACTTCATGTCAGTTTGCCAAAAACAAGCTCTTAAGTAACAAAGAAGAGAGCAATGTTCTTAGGGTTTCAAAAATAACTTATTCAATGGAAGAAGTGTATTCAAACTGAAGGAAATATAGAGACAAATAAATGTGTTACTTAAGCTAGATAGTGAAATCGACTCGCTCATATATTTATGAAAAGCACTTTGGATAAGAAAATAAAAAAGCATAGAATATTTGTTTTTGGTCAGGGTTGATTTTAATGTCGCCTGGCCCATAATTATCTGTGCAGTTTTTCTCTAGTCCTTTTTCCTGTCCTCCAAAGCTAGCACTAAGTTACACAATTAAAAAGTACACTGTTCTATTTAGACATCATTTTCTAATCTGTTTTGTTTGTTCATATCACTTCATATCTATGTTTAGAATTAAACAACTAGACAGTAATGGCTGTTTAAGATAATTGTTCTAAAAAGGGATTTTTGTATATTTCATCAAGAGCTTCAGAGAGGATTCAGAATTTCCAGGAGAGACAGTTTGCATATGAAAAAAGAATTCAATTGACAACTTCTTGTTATTGCTTGCACATGATTATTATTATTAATAATCAAATATTGCTATACCTTGGCATTGGATATAAAGTTTATTTCTTTTATCTATGTATCTCATAGCAACACTATGTACAACAGAATGAAACACTGCCCAGTCCTGTGCAAGCCTCACCATCCTTGTTACACCTGAGCCCATCCTTGTAGCCACTGTGTCAATCCATCTTGTTGAGGGTCTTCCCCTTTTTCTCTGACCCTCCACTTTACCAAGTATGATATCCTTCTCTGGGGATTGGTTCCTTCTGACAGCATGACCAAAGTAGGTAAGACAAAGTCTGTTCATTCTTGTTTCCAAAGAACATCTGGCTGCATTTGCTCTAGGACAGATTTGTTCATTCTTCTGGCAGTCTATGATACTTTCAGTATTCTTTACCAACATCCCAACTCCAAAGCATCAACTCATTGTCCTGCTTTCACATGCATTTGAGGGAATAGAAAATACCATGGTGTGGGTTAGGTGCACCTTAGTTTTCAAAGAGACATCTTTCTCCATAGCACCTAACAACAACAACAATGTATTTGACTGTTAACTATATATAATATATAAAAATATATATTATATATATATATACACAGAGAGAGAGAGAGAGA
>NW_006921962.1:1268625-1269130 GCF_000298275.1 Orycteropus afer afer
AGAGAGAGAGAGAGAGAAAGAGAGAGGAAGAAAGAGATTTACTTCAAGGAAATGGTTCACACAACTGTAGGGCTTGTCAAGTCCCAAATCTATAAATCAGGCTTCAGGCTAGAGACTTCTATACACTTATATCCCAAAAACCATAGGTCAGGTGATGAAGAGAGTTCAGAGTTTAGAGAAAGAACCAGCTCTGCCAGAATATCCATTTATATTCTGGAGTCAGACCACAGCCCCAAGGAAACTTCCCTTTAAATGATAGTTGGATCATATCAGTCACATTATGGAATGTGATTACATGTTATTCCATTATACCACGAGATACTAACCAGTACAGTGTCTACCCAAACCACTGAAAATCATAGGCTAGCCAAGTTGGCACATAACCATAACCATAACAATGGATATATAGTTTATTTCTCAATGATATTATACTGTTTATTCCCACTGAAACTGAGGTTAGCCTAGTATACATCAATTCTCATGATTTTGAAAGAGCAAGAAAACT
>NW_006921962.1:1278420-1292063 GCF_000298275.1 Orycteropus afer afer
TCTGCATCCTTTCCTTCAAGGCTCAGGGGTCCAAGATTATCTTCTGTGTCCGTGTTAATTGGTTTCCCTTTTCTTTGTTGAAGAGGGTCTGTGCAATCCTTCTGCCTAGTCCGCCATCTTGCCCCGCCTCCCATTCCTGCTTCTCATTTCTTAAGAGCTGTACAACGGTTTAAGCTTTTGATAGATGATAATCCGGGTTACACCTACAACACTAAACATATATATGTATGTATACATGTAAAGGAGCTCTGGTAGCCTAGTGCCTAAGGCACTTGGCAGCTATCTAGAAAGTTGGTGGTTCAAACCCACCAGACACTCTTCGGGAGGAAGGTGGGGCAATTTACTTCCGTAGTGACACTACATCGGAAACCCAAGGAGGGGTCGCTATGAGTTGGGTCTAACTTGATGGCAAATAACAACAACAACATACATGTAAAATGACTGATTTAGTTTTTTATTCTTTGCTGTTGTTGATAGACGCCATAGAGTCAGTTCCAGCTCACAACACCCCTATGTACAACAGAACAAAATACTTTCTTGTCCTGTACCATTCTCACAACGATTGCTATGTTGAACCCATCACTGCGGACTGCAGTCACTGTGTCAATCCATCTCACTGAGGGGCTTTTCTCCCCTCTTTTTTTGTCTTTTAATTTTTTTTTCTCTACTTACGATTTTGGTGAAAGTTTGCAGAGCAAATTCATTTTCCATACAACAGTTCATATGCATTTTGTCTCATGACATTGACTGAAATTTCCCACAATGCACCAGCTCTCCTCCCACTTTCTCCTGATAGTTACCTCTTCGCTGTGTCCTTTCCTCCCTTGCACCCCTACCCACCGAAGCTGTCTCCCTGTGCATACACTGCCCTTCTATTCTCCCATAATTGCTCTCTCCAAGGAGTGTATCTACCTGATGTAAGCATTGAGCCCATATGCTTGTCTATTATTTGGCTCAAAGCCACATGAGTGGCTTCAATTCCAAACCTAAAGGATAGCTAGGGATCATAGTCTAGGCGGTCTTACCAGGCTGTATCAGACCTGCTAACCTGCTCTCTTTTTTTTATGATTTTGAGTTTTGTTCCATATTGTTCTCCCACTCTATCCAGGATCTTCTACACAGATATACCTCCAAGTGGTTAACAGTGGTAGCCGGGCAACCCTAGTTCTTCTGGTCTCATGGTCATATAGGCTGAGGATCACATAGTCTATCAGTCCCTTGGACTAATTATTTCCACATATCTTTGATTTTCTTCATTCTTCTTTGCTCTGGATGAGGAGAGAACCATTGTTGCATCTGGAGGTCACTTGGAAACTGTTAAGATCCCAGTCACTACTCACCAAAGTGATGCTACTCCCCGTTTTTGGTTATCCTGTACTTTACCCAGTATAGTATCCTTCTCCAGGGGCAGATCTCTTCTGACAACATGACCAAAGTATGAAATACAATATCTGGCCATTCTTACATCTAAGGAGCATTCTGGCTGCACTTCTTCTAAGACAGATTTATTTATTTTTTTCTCACAGTCCATAGTACCTTAGATGCTCTTCACCAACACCACAATTGAAATACATCTATTCTTCTTCAGTCTTCCTCATTCATTCTCCAGTTCTCACATGCATATGAGATTATTGAAAATACCTTGGCTTGGGTCAGGCACACCTTAATTGTCAAATTGATATCTTTGCTTTTAAACGCCTTAAAGAGACCTTTTGCAACAGATTTGCCGAGTGCAATATGTCATTTAATTTCTTGACCATTGCTCCGTGGGTGTTGATTGTTGTTGTTGTTGTTGTTGTTAGGTGCTGTTGAGTCATCTCTGACTCATAGCAACCCCATGCACAGCAGAACGAAACACTTCCCAGTCCTGTGCCAGCTCCACGATCCTTGCTATACCTGAGCCCATTGTTGTACCCACTGTGTCAGTCCATCTTGTGGAGGGCCTTCCCCTCTTTTGCTGACCCTCCACTTTACTAAGCATGATATCCTCCTCCAGGGAATGGTTCCTTCTTACAATGAACAAAGTAGGTTGGCTGATGTCTGGCCATTATCATTTCCAAAGGGCATTCTGGCTGCACTTCCTGCAGGACAGATTTGTTCATTCTTTTAGTAGTTCATGATACTTTCAGCATTCTTTGCCAGCACCCCAACTCAAAAGCATCAATTCTTCAGTATTCCTTATTCATTCTTCAGCTTTCACATGTATATGAGACCATTGAAAATACCATGACTTGTGTCAGATGCACCTTAGTCCTCAAGGAGCCCTCTTTGTTCTTCAGCACTTGAAAGAGGTCTTTTGCAGATGATTTGCCCAATGCCATACATCATCTGATATCTTGACTGTTGCTTCCATTAGTGTTGATTGTAGAACCAAGTGATATGAAGTCTTTGACAACTTCAATCTTTTCTCCATTTATTATGATGTTGCTTATAGGTCCAGTTGTTAGGATTTTTGTTTTCTTTATATTGAGGTATAATCCATACTGCAGCTATAATCTTCAATCTTCATCAGTAAATGCTTCAAGTCATTCTCACTTTCAGCAAGCAATGCTGTGTTGTCAGTGTATTGCATGTTGTTAGTGATTCTTCCTTCAGTCCTGATGCCATGTTCTTTTTCATATAGTCCAGATTCACAGATTATTTGCTCAGTATACAGATTGAATAAGTATGGTGAGAGGATGCAACCCTGATGCACTCCCTTCTTGATTTTAAACCATGCAGTGTCCCCTTGTTCTGTTTGAACAATAGCCTACTGGTCTATGTACAGGTTTCTCATGAGTACAATTAAGTGTTCCAGAATTCTCATTCTTCTCAATGCTATCCACAATTTGTTATGATCTGCACAATTGAATGCTTTTGCATATTCAATAAAACACAAATAAACATCTTTCTGGTATTCTTTGCTTTGAACCAAGATCCATCTGACATCAGCAATGATATCCCTCATTCCACATCCTCTTCTGAATGTAGCTTGCATTTCTGGAAGTTCTCTGTCAACATACTGCTGCAACTGTTTTTGAATTATCTTCAGTAAGATTTTACTTGTGTGTGATATCAATGATATTGTTCAATAATTTCCACATTCTGTATGATCACCTCCCTTTGGAATGGGTACAAGTATAGATCTCTTCCAGTCAGTTAGCCAGGTGGCTGTCTTCAAAATATCCTGGAATAGCTGCGTGAGTGCCTCCAGTGTGGCATTCATTTGTTGAAACATCTCAAAGGGAATTCCATCAATTCCTGGAGCTTTGTTTTTTGCCACTTCCATCAGTGCAGCTTCAACTTCTTTCTTCAATACCATTGGTTCTTGATCATGTGCCACCTCTTGAAATGGAAGAACATTGATGAATTCTTTTTGATGCAGTGACTCTGTGTATTCCTTTCATCTTCTTTTGATGTTTCTGGCATCATTCAATATATTGCCTATAGAATCTTTCAATGTTTGAACTCAAGGTTTAAATTTTTTCTTCAGTTCTTTCAGTTGAGAAATCCCAATCGTGTTCTTCTCTTTTGGTTTTCTAACTCCAGGTCTTTGCACATTTCATTATAATAATTGACTTTGTCTTTTCAAGCTCCTCTTTGAAATCTGCTTGGCGCTTTTATCTTGCCATTTCTTCCATTTGCTTTAACTATTCTCCATTCAAGGGCAAGTTTTAGAGTCTCTTCTGACATCCATTTTTGTCTTTTCTTCCTTTCCTGTCTTTTTAATGACCTTTTGTTTCCTTCATGGATGATGTTCTTGATGTCAGCCCATGATTCCTCTGGTTTTCAGTCATTGGTGTTCAGTGCATCAAATCTATTCTTTAGATGGTCTCTAAATTTAAGAGTGCCTTCCAACCTGAAGGTCATACTTTGGCTCTCATGGGCTTGTTTTAATTGTCTTCAACTTCAAGTTGAACTTGCATACAAGCAGTGGATGGTCTGTTCCACACTCAGCTCTAGGCCTTTTTTGGCTGAAGATATTGAGCTTTTCCATCATCTCTTGGCACAGGGGTATCAATCTGATTGTTGTGTATTCTGTCTGGTGAAGTCTGTGTGTATAGACACTGTGATGTTGAAAAGGGGTATTTGCAATTAATAAGTCATTGGTCTTGTAAAATTCTATTATGTGATCTTCAGTGTTATTTCTATTACCAAGGCCAAATTTTCCAACCACTGGTGATTCTTCTTTGTTTCCAACTTTTTCATTCCAATCACCAGTGATAATCAGCACATCTTGATTTCATTTTTGGTCAATTTCAGACTGCAGAAGTTGGTAAAAATCTTCAATTTCCTCATCTTTGGCTTTGGTGGTTGGTACAAAAATTTGAATAATAGCAGTAGTAACTTGTCTTCCTTGTAGGCATATGGATATTATCCTATCACTGACAGCATTGTACTTCAGGATAGCTCTTGAAACATTCTTTGTGATGAATGCCATGTCATTCTTCTTCAATTTGTCATTCTCAGCATAGTAGATCATATGGTTGTCTGATTCAAAATGGTCCACTTCAGCTCACTAATGCCTAGGATATCAATCTTTATGCATTCCATTTCATTTTTGATAACTTGCAATTTTCTAGATTCATACATTGTACTTTCCATGATCTGATTATTGATGGATATTTGCAGCTGTTTCTCCTCAGTTCAAGTTGTCTCACATCAGCATATGGAGGTCCTGAAAGCTTTACTTCATCAGCATCATAAAGTTTGGTTCTCCTTTGATGAGGCAGCTCTTTCCCAGTCGTATTTTGAGTGCCTTCCAACCTGAGGGATTCATCTTCCAGCACTGTATCAGATAATGTTTCAGGGCTATTTATAAAGTTGTCCAGTAATGTATCAGACAGTGTCATAAGGTTTTCCCTGGCTGATTTTTTGAGAAACAGATGGCCTCTTCCTTCTGAGTCTGTCTCAGTCTGGAAGTTCCGCTGAAACCTGTCCACCATTGGCAACCCTGCTGGCATTTGAAAAACCAGTGGCACAGCCTCCAGCCTGACATCAACATCCAAGCCACCACAGTACAACAAACTGACAAATAAGTTCTTCTCCCTCTGCTTTTCCAAATCTCTCTGCCCTCCCCTTACCTAGATCTGCCCACTGTCAGCACTGGCTTTCCTGCTTGTTGAATGTGGATCCAAGTGAAATGAAATCCTTGACAACCTCAATCTTTTCTCCATTTATTGTTGCTTATTGGCCAGTTGTGAGGATTTTTGTTTTCTTTATGTTGATGTGTAACCCAGACTAAAGGCTGTAGTCTTTGATGTTCATCAGTAAGTGCTTCAGCTCTTCTTTACTTTCAGCAAGTAAGGTTGTGTCATCCCTTATCACAGGTTACTAATGAGTCTTCTAATCTTGAAGCTGCCTTCTTCTTCATATAGTCCAACTTCTTGGATTATTTGCTCAGCATAAAGATTGAATAAGTATGGTGAAAAAATATAACCCTGATGCACACCCTTCCTGATTTTAAACCAAGCAATACTTCCTTGTTCTATTCAAATAACAGCCTCTTGGTCTATGTACAGTTTTTCATGAATACAATTAAGTGATCTGGAATTCCCATTCTTCACAATTTTTTTTTTCATAATTGTGATCCATGCAGTCAAATGCCTTTACATAGTCAATAGAACACAGGTAAACATCAGTCTGGTCTTCTTTGCTTTCAGCCAATATCCATCTAACATGAGAAATGATATCTTTCATTCCATGTCCTCTTCTGAATCCATCTTGAATTTCTGACAGCTCCCTGTCAATATACTGCTGCAACCAATTTTGAATTATCTTCAGCAAAATTTTAGTTGTGTGTGATATTAATGAAATAGTTCAATAATTTCCAGATTCTGTTGATTATCTTTGTTTAGAATGGGCACATTTATGGATCTCTTCCAGTCAGTTGGCCATGTAGCTGTCTTCCAAATTTCTTAGTGTAAATAACTGAGTGCCCACAGCACTACATCTGTTTGTTGAAACATCTCAATGAGTATTCTGTCAACTTCTGCAGCCCTGTTTTTCACCAGTTCCTTCAGTGCACCTTGGACTTCTTCCTTCAATATCATAAGTTCTTGATTATATGCTACCTCTTATAATGACTGAGTCAACCAGTTCTTTTTGGTACAGTGACTGTGTATTCCTTCCATCATCCTTTGCTGTTTCTTCTTTACTGTTTCTAAAATTCAGTCCTCCATCACTTCTTAGGTGAGCTAATGTAATGTGCTTGCTAAGTCAATTCCATGGCTGGAAGTTTACCATCTTATTTAATGCAATTAATCATCAATTATCTGCTGAGTGCCTATTACCATCTTGAGGTTCCAGGATTCCAGGAACACAAATAACTTAAAAAAAAAAAAAAAAAAAGACTAAGAATCCATCCCTGATCCCAAGGAGCACATAGTCTATTTGGAGTAAAACAAATCAGCAAATGTCATACAGTTAGTTAAGTCTATAAGAAATAGATAAAAAAGCAATACTGGGGGACCCAGAAAGGGAATGGAAAACTGTTGACATTGAGGCAGAAGTAATCATTCTAAACTAAAAATCCATTGAGTCACTTTCTTGCCTAAAATCTGTCAGTGGCTCCCTACTGCTGATAGTGAAAAATCAATTAAATACATCCCTGTGTTTTTCACCTGATATCTATATTGCTTCCTTTGTAGACATTTGGAATGAGTAGTACATTCTTGGGAGCTCTGGTAGCGTAGTGGCTAAGGCACTTGACTGCTAGCCAGAATACTGCCTCGGAAACACAGGGAGGGGTTGCTGTGAGTCAGGTCTGACTCGACAGCACATAACAACAACAACAACAGTACATTCTTATTTATTAGTGTCTTATAAATTATCCTAAAACTTAGCAACTTAAAACAACAAATATTTATTATCTCATGTTAGTTTCTGTAGATCAGGAATCTGGAAAGCTTGGCTGGGTGGTTCTGGCTCTAACGAAATTGAAGTTAGATTGTTGGCCAGAGCTACAGTCACCTGAATGGGCTAGAGAATCTGCCTCCATGCTCATTTATGTGCCTGCTGGCAGGAGGCCTCAGTTCCAAAGGACTGTTCAGAGGACATGGCTGCTGACTTTTCTCAGAGTGAGATGCATGATGAAAGAGAAAGAGAGAACAAGACCAAAGCAGAAGCCACATTACTTTATACCCTAATATCAGAAGGGACATTTTATTATCACTTCTGCTTTATATTAATGGTCACAGAAGCAAACTCTGTTAAAATGTGGAAGGGAACTACATTTTTGTTAGTTACAGTAGGGTCAGCTTCAACTTATGGAGATCCATGTACAACAAAATCAAACAACATTGCTTGATCCTGTACCGTGTTCACAATCATTATGCTTGAGTTCATTGCTTCAGCCACTTTATATTTTGAGTGTCTTTCAATCTAGGGAGTTCCTCTTCCAGTACTATATCAGATAATATTCCTTTATGATCCATGGGGGTGGGGGAAGGGTGGCTAATTTTCAGAAGTAAATTACCAAGCTTTTTTTCCTAGTCTGTAGTAGTCTGGAAGCTCTGCTAAAACCTGTCCACCACGGGTGATCTCATTAGTATTTGAAATATTGATGGTATAGCTACCAGCATCAAGGCAACATTAGAGCCACCACAATATGACAAATTGGAAGGAGATAATGCAAGCATGTGAATAGTAAGAGTTTGAGATGATTGGAGACCATTTTGAAGGTTGACTACCAAAAGCAAAGACACTTTTAGTTTGTCATAATGACTAGACATTTCTGTAGGCATGGGCAGGGGCCAAGAATACTAAAATCTTGTAAAAGAAATAATTGTTGCCCCTAATCAAAATGCCAGTAGTGTTGTCAAATAGCTCTTCATTATGTCCTTCCCCACAGTTTAAGTATGCTGCCTTTTCCTCCATTAGCATGCCGGTGCTCTAGCTATGCCTAACTTCTTGCAATTCCTCGTAACATTTTATTCCTTCTGATCTCCACAAATCCTTCTGACTGCAGTGCCATTTTCATCTTGGCAGCATTTCAAACTCCTCTTTCAGAATTTAGTTCAAATAAGTTCTTCCCCTGTATGCATTTCCTGAACTCATTAAGCAGAACTAGCCTTTGCTTTTTCCTTACCCTATTCATATCTATGTTATAGAAATTATTGCACTGTTTTAATTGCTCTTTACCAATCCTTCTCTCCAGAAGACTGTGAGCCCTGCAGGACTATGCTGTATAATCCTCATTTACTCTCAATGTGCCCATATTTTACACAGTCCCTACACATATTAAGAATTTGTTCAAGTTAGTTGCATTGCATGAATGAATGATCGATTTAGTGGTGTGTCTATGTATGTCTTTGTGTCTTTAAAAGGATGGTGCCACTTCAACAGAGAACATTAGAATGTAAAAGTTTGAGAATTGCTGGTTTGATCTGTTTCAACTCAGACTGTGTTTTGTTTTATTTGTTTCCTGTTGAAGTCTAAATTCACAACCTTTTTCAATAAAGATTTTATATCTGTGCCAAAAGGAACCAAAAATCATATTTTTTGTAGGCTGTGTCTATAAATTTAAAGGTACACCTGAATAATATATTTAAATTTAAGTTTGAATATGAATTGGTAATGAATCCTGCCTCAGTGCATTTAAGGAAATTAAACTTTGAAATCAAAGAGTTAATACAAATTCTAAATATGTATGTAACAATAAACAGCATTTAGTAAACTAAAACTGCAACAATAGCATAAAGATTGCTGACCTAAAAGAGTTAATATAAGTTGTAAATAGGCTAAATTATGGGCAAGCTGTGAAAACTGAAGCTTATAATGCTTAAAGAGAAAATTAATATCCAAATGTATTAACCTAGATGGTAGCTTACTAACTAAGGAATCTAAGCTATTTGGGAATAATTTAGTAGTCTCCTAGGACTTGGAGTTTGCTCTTAGTATTCATTTCCATAATTCCCTGTTTTTATAAATTTCTACCTAAGAAAGATTCAGCCTGTCAATCATGATCATGCCATGATTGATTTCCACCAAACCTCATAGACATGAGTATTCCTTAGACCTTCCGCTCTTCCCAGATCCCTCTGATAACTCTGCTTCCTCAAAGAGATGTTCAATGGACATTAATTTGTTCCTTCAGGACTAATTAGTCCTTCAGGACTAATTCGTTCCTTTAACAAAGAGCTTTTAAATATCAAATATACTTCAAATATATGGATAGAGATTAAGAAGACAGGTCTTTGCATGGTCTAAATGATGTTTACATTTTAGTGGGTACAAATAGAAAATTTAAAAAATGTTATAATGTGATACAGTAAATAAAAAAAACATTTTAGATAAGGATGAAGACAGTGATAAAATTAAACAAAGTAAAGAGCCAGTGAATAACTAACTGGCCAGGGAAACTTCTCTAAGGAGACAATATTTAAACTGTGACCTGAATTATAGGTAGGAACCAGTCATATGAATATCCAAAGGGAAAGAAATTTAGAAGAGTAAGAGGGGCCAACATGTAAAAGTTCTCTGTGACTGAAACAAGTTTGGTATATATGACAGTTAGAAAGTACACAAATGTTTAAGCTGTACGGAAGATAGCTTAGTACCTATAATCCACATGTTTTTTTCCCCCCTCTAGTAATTTAATCCCTGAATAACTAGGTAAAGCAGATAGAAATAATGATACTGGAGATATGAGCAACTAAGGAGAAGATAAAGTGTTAGATTTAGTGAAGATGAAGAAAAAGAGCAGGTTAAACAACTGGGAAAAATAAATGAACTCACCTAGCTGGTGGAGATGGAGAGACAGAAAAGGAGAGAACTCATTAGAAATACAAAAGAGGTTGACAAAAGGAAAGAGGGGGAAAAAAATCATGGAACCCACAGACGCAATGGGGACCCAGAATACCCACACCAGAAGTTTCTGATGGTGACATTGGAAGCTGAGTGAGTAGATAATTTTACTGGGAAACAGATCAAGACCCCCATTGGCTTGGGTTGCCACTGAGTCCAGAAAGGAATGGGGGAGAGAGAGAAACTCCTCCAAGTAGGCAGAACCTTGGAGCAAGTGCACAGCAGCAACCTAGGCTTCAACTCTCCCACAACCCCTTTTTAGCAAAAAATGAACCAGGGTACTGGGTTTTTGTGGATTCTTGATCCAAAAGGAAAGTAGCAATCGTCTACCCACTGGGGTCTCTGTTGATTTGGAACTGCGAGTCTTTATTTAACAGTGAGACGTCATCACTACTAGATGCCTCAGGAAGACACAAACTACACTGCTTGTGCTGGCAGTGGTGACTGAACTGTTTCACCCAAACATGGAAAAGGGGGGCTCACTACTGGCATCTTTTTTAAAATTCTTTTTTTCCTTTTCTCCCCTCCCTCATCCAATAGAAGGAATACATTAAACATTAAGCTGCCACCAGGCAAGACTTATTACACTGAGCACCTCACCCAACAGGTAATACCAATAACTCCTGAGCCACAGAATCAATGACAGAGAGTGGACAACACCTGCTTGTCTCAACTCCAAATCCCCATCATGATGAACTGAGACCTGTACTCACATGCCCATCAGTGATTCCATCAACACAGAGAGGGCTGGAGAACAACCCACTACTGCTGAGTTAATAACCAAAAAAGAACATCTGCTCCACACTTTCAGATATAGTAAAACATAAAATCATGGTGAAATAAATAAATACATAACTAACAAGTAAAGACAACAACTTTCAAGATGTCTAGGAAACAACAGACAACCTCAAATTTAAAAAAAAAAAAAAAAAAGAAAGAAAGAAATACAAGACAATAGAACTAAAAGTCCAGGCTAAAGAATTATCTATCAGGGAAGAAGAACAAGCAATAGAACATTCTGAAAAGGAATTCAGAAAGTATATATATATATATAAGACTCTCCAAGAGCTCAAGGAAACCTCAAACAGAATCAACAAGAAGACAGACAGTACCCTGGAATAATTCAGGAAAACCATTCAAAAACATAATAACAAGATAAATGCACAATTAGAATTCATACAAAAGCAGCAATTAGAAATCCAGAAGATGAACACTAAAATTACAGAGATAGACAACACAGTGGAAGGACAAAAGAATAGACTAGAACTGGCTGAAGAACACATTTCCCAACTAGAAAACAAATCCCTTTATGCCAGCCTGTATGAAGAAAAATCAGAACAAAGATTTAAGAGAAATGAAGAGAACCTGATAGTTTCACTGGATGACATGAAAAGAAACAATATATGCCTCATTGGAATACCAGAACAAGAGAAGGAAAAAAAGAAAGAGGAAAAAAAAAAAACACTAAGAAAATTGTGGAAGATGTGCTAAGTGAAAATTTTCCCCATATCATGAAGGAAGAAAAGATATCTGTCAAAGAAGCTCAAAGAACTCATACAGGATAGATGCCAAGAGAAAGTCACCAAGTCATATCATAATCAAACTGTCCAAAACCAAAGACAAAGAAAGAATCTTGAGGGAGCAGCTCGGAAAAAAAATGAAATATCATCTACAATGGACAACCAACAAAACTTAAGTTCTGATTTCTCAGCAGAAGCCATGTAGGCAAGAAAAAAATGGGATTTCATATATAAAACATGCTGTTCACAGGGTGGCATAGTGGCTAAGGCATTTGACTGCTAACCAGAAGGCTGGTAGTTCAAACCCACCAGCCACTCCTCGGAAGGAAGGTTGGGCAATCTACTTCCATAGAGATATTGCCTTGGAAACCCAAGGAGGGGTTACTATGAGTTGGGTCTAACTTGACAGCACATAACAACAACAACAACATATAAAACATTGAAGGAAAAGAATTTCCAACCAAGAATTATATATCTAGCCAAATTGTCCCTCAAATATGAAGGTGAAATCTAGATATTCTCAGACAAACAGAAATTAAGGGAACTTGTAAAAACCCCAACACAAACCCTACAAGAAATGCTAAAGAGAGCCTTTCCAATAGAGCACAACAAATTAAAATAAAGATATTGACATCACCACTTAGAAACCAAACCAGAAATAGATGTTCAAAATAAGCTCATAAAATAATGTATTGTACACAGAGAAATAAAGGAGTCAATCTGCAGATGACACCAGCAACAAAACAAATAGAGGGAATAAAAGATTTAATTACAAAACTTCCAAATAGAGAGGAAGACAGGACAAAGTTTTTATAGAACTGACAATTCCAAACTTAAATAGACAAGAATTTACTTCAGGACAATCACAAAGAAAATTAACAATCCCCCTAAGCAAACTCAGAAAGAAGAAAAACACATGGGTTTAGTAATCACAAAACCAATAATAATGAAGAAAAAAGAAGAAACACTTGATAACAAAATGAGCTCAACACAGAAAAATATTTGGAACAAGGAAATCACCAACAACACAGCAAAAAACACAATAGAATGGCAGCAATAAATCCATACCTATCACTAATTACTCTCAATGTGAATAGACTAAAGGCAAAAGTCCAGAGAAAAAGAGTGGCATATTGGTTAAGAAAAGAAGACCTATCGATATGCTGCCTACAAGAGACCAACCTTAGACACAAAGATAAAAACAAATTAAAAATTAAGGCATGGAAAAAAAAATATACCAAGCTATTGGCAACCAAAAAAGAGTAGGGATGGTAATATTAATTTCTGATAAAACAGACTTCAAGGTGAAAAATATCATAAAGGACAAAGGGCACTATATGATGCTAAAAGGATCAATTGACCAAGAAGATATCACCATAATTAATATCTATGCACCCAATGAAAGTGCTCCAAAATACATAAAGCAAATATTAACTGAATTGAAAGGAAAAATAAACAATTCTACAATAGTAGAGGAGACTTTAACACACCCCTTTCAAGGAGGGACAGAACAACTAGAAAAAAACTCAATGAAGATACAGAAGGACTCAACAATGTAATCAACCAACTTGACCTCATAGACATACACAGAGCACTCCACCCAACAAAAGCACAATAAACATTCTTATCCAGTACACATGGATCATTCTCCAGAATAGACCATATGTTAGGACAGAAAATAAGCCTCAGTAAATTAAAAAAAAAAAAAAAAATTGAAATACTACAAAGCATGTTCTTGGATCACAATGCTATAAAATTAGACATCAATAATAGCAAGATCAAGGAAAAAATATCAACTTTGTGGAAACTGAATAATACAATGCTCAAAAACTACTGGGTAACAGAAGAAATAAAGTATGAAAAAAAAAAATCCTAGAAACAAACAAGAATGAAGATACAACTTACCAAAACCTTTGGACACAGTGTAAGAAGTACTCAGAGGTCAGTTTATAGCAATAAATGCACACATCAAAAAAGAGGAAAGAAACAAAATCAACACTCTAACTCAACAACTTCAGCAGTTAGAAAAAGAGCAACAAAAGAAGCCTACAGTATCCAGAAATAAAGAAATAATAAAGATCAGAGAAGAAATAAATGAGACAGAAAACAAAACAAAACAAATACAGAAAACCAACAAAATAAGAAGATGGTTCTTTGAAAGATTAACAAAATTGACAAAAAAACCTGGCAAATTTAATAAAGAAAATGAAAGAGAAGATGCAAATAACATGAATAATAAACAAAAAGGGCGATATTACAACAGAACCAACTGAAATGAAAAATAATAACAGAATATTATGAAGAACTGTACTTCAACAGATTCAAGAACCTAGAAGA
>NW_006921962.1:1295647-1296163 GCF_000298275.1 Orycteropus afer afer
CAAATTCTTCTGCTAGTTGGGGTTTAGTCCACTTTTGTATCCTTCCCTTCAAGGCTCAGGGGTCCGAGATTATCTTCTGTGTCTGTGTTAATTGGACTTATCTCCAAAATATACAGAAAACTTCAACACCTCAGCACCAAAAAGCCAAACAATCCAATTCAAAAATTGTCAAGGGACAAGAACAGATACTTCACTAAGGAAGTTACACTGGTAGTCAGCAAGCACATGAAGAAATTCTCATGATCATTAGCCATTAGAGAAATCCAAATCAAAAGAACGATGAGATATCATCTCACCCCAACAATAATAGCAAAGTTCAATAAGACAGAAAATAACACATGCTGGTGAGGTTGCAGAGAGATTGGAACTCTCATACACTGCTGGTGGGACTGCCAAATGGTACAACCATTGTGGAAAATGATATGGCATTTCCTTCAAAAACTGAAAATAGAAATACCATTTGATTCAGCAATTCCATTGCTAAGTATATATCCCAAAGAGGTGAGAGACAGGACA
>NW_006921962.1:1296458-1309214 GCF_000298275.1 Orycteropus afer afer
AGCCACTCCTCGGAAGGAAGGTTGGGCAATCCTACTTCCGTAGTGATACTGCCTCGGAAACCCAAGGAGGGGTCGCTATGAGTCGGGGCCGACTTAAAAACTAATGAAGAATACACAAATTATCTCACAACACGGATGAATTTGGAAGACATTATGCTGAGAGAAATAAGTCAATGGCAGATGGACAAATGTTGTATGAGCCCATTATTGTAAAAATAAAAAATCAAGGAAATATTTACTTAGGGAAGGGAACTCACTTTGTAGGTTACCAGGGATGGGAGGGAAGGAGAGAGAAAATTTCAGCCTATGATGGCTTCTTCACTTCCAGTAGTCAAGGTTGTGTCATTTGTGTATCTGTGTATCTCACATAGGCAAATAACAGTATATCCAAAACACTGCATTACCACTAACACCAAACACCAGACTACAGATGAATGCATAGATAAGTGAGAAGGTCAGGTAGAGGTAGGTGAACAGGATATACCCTAGACCAAGGATAGATTTGGCTGAAGATAAACTTACACTTGTGCTACAAAATTAGCCACATACATTACAGAAGCAACAGAAGACAGAGTTGGAGTTAACCTCTCAGAGACAACCAAAAACCTTGAGAGAGAATCACCAGGCCTGACGACTTGGGACCGTAGTCTTGGGGGACACCAAGCTCAACTGACACAGCATAGTACATAAAATATCTTGTTCCACAACCTATTTTGGTAAGTAGCGTCTGGGGTCCTAAAGGCTTTTGAGAGGCTATCTAAGATGCAACTATTGGTCTCCTCTCATATGAAGCAAAGGAGAGTGAAGAAAATCAAAGTTACCTGGAAACAACTAGTCCAAGGATATGATGGACCCCAAGACCAGAAGAACTAGATGGTGCTTGGCTATCAAACTCAACCACTTAGAAAGGGATCAAAACTGGAGATCCTGGATAGAGTGGGAGGAAAAATGTGGAACAAAATTCAAAAACACAAAAATTACCAGATTTTCTGGTCAGATAGAGTCTGGTAGAACCCCCAAGACTATGGCCCTGTGTTATACTTCTGGCCTAGAATTGGACTCATTCCCATGGATTGGCTCTCAGCCCAACAGTAGAAAGATGTACATGCAGAACACTTACCCCATGGCAATGCGCCCACCTACTCTAGGGTGATATACCCCTTCGGGCAATCAGCCATGGGGCACTAGAGGGGCAGAATTTACACAGAGGGAAAGCTGGACAGACAGGAGTGCATAGTTAAGAAGGGCACAGGGAGGGGTAGTCAAGGGACAATAGGGGAGGAGAGTTTTTTATGGTTGGGATGGTAATTGGGCATGAAATCAAATGTACATGAACTATTGAATGGAAAACAAATTTTGCTCTGTAAATTTGCACCCAAAACACAATAAAAGTTTTAAAAAAAGGAAAAAAAGAAAGAAATTACACAAGTGTTGCTAAAACCCACCCACTGCCATTGAGTCGATTCTGACTTACAGTGACCCTATGACAGGCTAGGATGTCCCCTAAAATTTACAAGGCTGTAAATCTTTACAGAAGTGTACTACATCCTTTTTGTCCCACAGAGGCTGGTAGTTTCAAACTGTCCATCTTTAGTTAGCAGTCAAGTGCTTTAATCACTATGCCGCCAGAGCTACCCAAGGGTTAGTTGTTTTTGTTACATCAGGTGTCATGTAGTCACTTCTGACTCATAGTGATTCTATGTACAACAAAATGAAATACTGCCCAGTCCTGCATCATTCACACAATTATTACTATGCTTGAGACCATTGTTGCAGCTACTGTGTCAACTCATCTTGATAAGGGTCTTCCCCCTTTTCACCGAGCCTCTACTTTATCAAGCTTGATATCCTTCTCTAGGAATTGGTCCCTTCTGACAGTATGACCAAAATGCATAAAATGAAGTCTGGCCATTCTCACTTCTAAGGTGCATTCTGACTATACTTCCTCTAGGAAAGATTTGTTCTTTCTACCAGCAGGCCATATTGTTGTTATGTGCCGTCATTGAGTCAAACCTGACTCATAGCGACCCCTCCTTGGGTTTCCAAGGTGGTATCATTATGGTAGTACATTGCCCAACCTTCCTTCCAAGGAGGAGCTGGTGGGTTTGAACCTCCAGCCTTCTGGTTAGCAGTCAAGTGCTTTAGGCACTATGCTACCAGAGCTCACAGCAGGCCATGATACACTGGATATCGCAATTCAAATGCATCAATTCCGCTGCGGTCTCCTTATTCATTGTCCAGCTTTCTCATGCAAATGAAGCAATGGAAAATAAATGATTTGGGTCAGGGACACCTTAGTCTTCAAAGTGATATCTTGCTCTTAAATACTTTTAAGTGGTTTTTTGCAGCAGATTTGCCCAATGAAATACATCTTTTGATTTCTTGATTACTGCATCCATGGGTGTTGACTGTAGGTCCAAGTAAAATGAAATCCTTGACAATTTCAACCTTTTCTCCATTTATCAAGATGTTGTTTATTGGTACAGTTGTGAGGATTTTAATTTCTTTTATGTTTATGTGTAATCCATACTGAAGGCTGTACTCTTTGACTTTCATCAGTAAGAATACCAAGGCATATTCACTTTCAGTAGGCAAGGTTGTGTCATCTGTGTATCTCACATTGTTAATGAGTCTTTCTCTAATTCTGGTGCTGCCTTCTTCTTCAAATAGTCCAACTTCTCAGGTTATTGCTCACAAAAAGGTTGAATAAGTGCTATGAAAGGATACAACCCTGACACATACCCTTCTTGATTTTAAACCATGCAGTATCCCCTAGTTCTGTTTGAATAACAGCGTCTTGGTCTATGTACCAGTTTCTCATGACCACAATTAGGTGTTCTAGAATTCACATTTTTCACATTGTTATCCATAATTTGTTATAATCCATACAGTTGAATGCCTTTGCAGAGTCAATAAAACACAAGTAAACATTTTTCTAGTGTTATTTGCTTTCAGCCAAGATCTACCTGACAATTGGTGTTTAGTGCATCAAATCTATTCTTCCCATGGTCTCTAAATTCATATGGGATACACAAAGTTGTATTTTGGCATTTTTGGACTTGTTTGAATTTTCTTCAGCTTCAAATTAAACTTGCATATGAGCAATTGATGGTTTTTTCCATAATCAGTTCCCAAACTTGTTCTGACTGATAATATTGAGCTTCTCCATCACTTCTTTCCACAGATGTAGTCAAATTAATTTTTATGTATCCCATCTGGGGAGGTCCATGTGTGTAGTAGCCCTTTATGTTCTTTAAAAAGGTATTTGCAATGAGTAAGTCATTGGTTATGCAAAATTTTATCATGGGGTCTCCCGCATCATTTCTATCAACAAGGCCATATTTTCCAACTACTGATGCTTCTTCTTTGTTTCCAACTTTTGCATTCCAATCACCAGTAGTTATCAGGACATCGTGGTTGCATATTTGGTTAATTTCAGACTGCAGAAGTTGGTAAAAATCTTCAGTTTCATCATTAATGGTTGCTGCATATATTTGGATGATAGTACTATTAACTGGTCTTTCTTGTAGGTGTGTGGATATTATCCTATCACTGACAGTGTTGTACCTCAGGATAGAACTTGAAATCTTCTTTTGAAGATGAATATGATACCATTCCTCTTTACTTTATCTTTCCTAACTTAATAGACCAGACCATTGTCTTACTCAAAATGGCTAATATTTGTCCATTTTCACTGACTAATGCCTAGGATATAAATCAATATGCTTTCCATTTCACTTTTTGACAACTTCTAATTTTCCTAGATTCACACTCCATACATTTCATATTCCAATTATTAATGGATATTTGCAGCTGCTTCTTTTCATTTTGAGTCATACCACATCAGCAAATGAAGATACAGAGAGCTTTACTCTATCTACCTCATTAATGTTGACTCTGTTTTGAGTGCCTTCCAACCTGAAAGGCTCATCTTCTAACCCTGTATCAGACAATGTTTCTCTGCTATTGGTAACATTTTCAGTGGCCATTTTTCCCCCCGGAAGTGGACCTGGCAAGGTCCTTCTTTCTAGTCTGTTTTAGTTTAGAAGCTCTGCTGAAACCAGTCCACCATTAAAACCCTACTAGTATTTGAAATAATGGTAACAAAATGCCCATCATCACAGAAACACACAAACTCCCATAGTAAGACAAAGTGACAGACAAGTGATGCAAGTGCTTTTAGAGCATATTTAAAGGTTGAATAATCCAATGTGAGAGATAGGAAGGAGCTAGATAATGAAGATCTTACGATGAACAAAATTTAGATTTCACACTTATTTTCATCTATCATTCGAGAAAGATTGAATAAATTTCACAAACAGGAGTGAATTTATCTGATTTATGCTTGTAACACTATGAGGCTTTGATCCTCCATATTACTTGGAGGGCTGGTGATGCAGTGATTAAGCACTCAGCTGCTAACTGAAAGGTCAGTGGTTTGAACCCACCAACCACTCCATAGGATAAACCTGTGGCAGTCTGCTTCCATAAAGATTACAGCCTTGGAAACCCCATGGGACAGTTTTACTCTGGCCTATAAGGTCACTGGGAGTTGGAATTGACTCAAAAGCAAATGGTTTATTCTGGTCCTTTCTATAACCATTAGGCCCTGAATCTGACATCTGTGACTGAAAAAAAACTTCAAAATTTCCAGATTCAGACATTGCTTGGGTTTGCTAATGTTTCCATGGGTCTTTGGATTTCTTCATTCTTCCATGCTCTGGATGAGGAAAGACCTATCATTGCATCTAGGTGTCTGCTTATATGCTTTTAAGATCCCAGTCGCTCTCGCCAAAGTAGGATGTGAAACAATATTTTTGTGTAGTATTTATACCAATTGAGCTTGATGTCCCCTGTGACTATGGTCCTGTGCACTGCTCCTTTTATCTTCAATATTTTAATTTCATGGAGCTTCAATACTGGGTCCTACATTGACTCAATTTTAGTAAGCCTTTCTCCCAGAATCTATATTCTAATTTCACTTCTTGGCCAAACAGATATTAATTGTTAAACCATTCTCAGTCTTTGCTTCATGAGTCCATATTACAAACAAACAAACAACTTCAACACTCAGCATCTAAACCTCATTTTGGGCTTCTTAAGATTCAAACATTGGTGAATGGGTTGGGCCCAATAGTTGTTGTTGTTGTTAAGTGCTGTTGAGTCATCTCCAACTCATAGTGACCTTACGCACAGCAGAAGGACACACTGCCCAGTCTTGTGCCAGCCTCATAATCCTTGCTATACCTGAGCCCATCACTGCAGCCACTGTGTCTGTTCATCTCATTGAGGGCCTTCTCCTTTTTTGTTGACCCTCCACTTTACTAAGCATGATATCTTTCTCCAGGGAATGGTCTTTCTGACAACATGAGCAAAGTAGATGAGACAAAGTCTGGCCATTCTCACTTCCAAGGAGCATTTGGGGAGTGCTGATAGTGTAGTGCCTAAGGCACTTGACTGCTAACCAGAAGGCTGGTGGTTCAAACCCACCAGCCACTCCTCGGGAGGAAGGTTGCACAATCTACTTCCATAGTGATACTGCCTCTGAAAGCCAAGGAGGAGTTGCTATGAATTGGGTCCAACTCAACGGCACATAACAACAACAAGGAGCATTCAGGCTGCACTTCCTCAAGGACATATATGTTAGTCCTTTTTAGCAGACTATGGTACTCTCAGCATTCATCTCTAAGCACAACTCAAAAGAATCAACTCTTCTTCAGTCTTCCTTATTCATTATCTAGCTCTCACATGCCTAAGACATGATTGAAAATACCATGGCTTGAGTTAGGTGTACCTTAGTCTTCAAGGAGACATCTTTGCTCCTCAGCACTTGAAAGCAATCCTTTGTAGCAGATTTGTCCAATGCAATATGTCATCTGCTGTCTTGACTGCTGCTTCCATTGATGTTGATTGTGGAACCAAGTAATATGAAATCCTTCACAACTTCAGTCATTCCTCCATTTACTGTGAAGCCGTTTATTGGACCAGGTGTAAGGATTTTTGTTTTCTTTATATTGAGGTGTAATCCATACTGCAGGCTGTAGTCTTCAATATTCATCAATAAGTGCTTGAAGTCACCCTCACTTTCAGGAAGCAAAGTTGTGTCATCTGCGTATTGCAGATTGTTAATGAATCTTCCTCTAATCCTGATACCACATTCTTCTTCATATCATCCAACTTCTCAGATTATTTGCTCAGCATACAAGTTGAATAATTATGGTGAAAGGATACAACCTTGACACACTCCCTTCTTGATTTTGAACCATGCAGTATCCCCTTGTTCTGTTCGAATGACAGCCTCCTGATCTATGTACAAGTTCCTCATGAGTACAATTAAGTGTTCTGGAATTCCTATTCTTCTCAATGTTATCCATAATTTGTTATGATCCACACAATGAAATGCTTTTGCATAGTCAATAAAACATAAGTAAATATCTTTCTGTCATTCTTTGTTTTCAGCTAAGATCCGTCTGCTATCAGCAAAGACATTCCTCGTTCCAAGTCCTCTTCTGAATCCAGCTTGCATTTCTGAACGTCCTCTGTCAATATACTGCTGCAACTGTTTTTGAATTATCTTCAACAAGATTTTACTTGCATGTGATATAGGGATATTGTTTGATAATTTCCACATTCTGTGAGATCACCTCTCTTTGAAATGGGTCCAAACATGGATCTCTTCCAGTCAGTTGGCCAGGTAGCTGTCTTCCAAATCTCTTGGCATGACTAAGTGAGTGCCTCCAGTGGGTCATCCATTTGTTAAAACATCTCAATGGGTATTCCATCAATTCCTGGAGTCTTGTTCTTCACCAGTTCCTTCAGTGAAGCTTTGACTTCTTCCTTCAATACCATTGGTTCTTGATCATATGTCACGTTCTGAAATGGATGAACATCGACCAATTGTTTTTGGTACAGTGACTCTGTGTATTCCTTCCATCTTCTTTTAATGTTTCCTTCATCATTATATATTTTGCCCATAGAATCTTTCAGTATTTCAACTTGAGGCTTAAATTTTTTCCTGAGCTCTTTCGGCTTGAGAAATGCCAAGCGTATTCTTCCCTTTTGGTTTTCTAACTCCTGGTTTTTGCACATTTCATTATAGTAATTGGCTTTGTCTACTCGAGCTGCTCTTTGAAATCTTCTTTTCAACTCTTTTTTCTTGTCATTTCTTAAATTTGATTTAGCTACTCTTGGGCCCAATACAAAACCACATAACAAGGCCAAATAATGTCAGATTTCCCTTACTTGATAAGTATCATAACTAATGGTTTACAAATTGTAATGTACTCATTGGCTGTTCTAGGTTCAGGGCACCCAGATTGCCTAAAAAGAATCTTCACCTATTAACCTTAGAAAAAGACCAATCACTTTAAAGATACTCTTTGCACAGTGCCTCTTATCATCAAGACTTTAATGTAAGTTCTCTATAATGGGAAAACATTTAAAACAAACAAACAAATTTTCCCCTTCTATAGACTTCCATAGGGAGCTCTGATGGTGTAGTGCCTAAGGCATTTGACTACTAACGAGAAGGCTGGAAGTTCAAACCCACCAGCCACTCCTCAGAAGGAAGATTCGGCAATCTACTTCTGTAGAGATTCCTCCTCCAAAACCCAAGAAGGGGTTGCTCTGAGTTGAACTGACTTGACTACAGTGAGTATAGACTGCTATAGAAGAGTTCTAGTAGAAGCTCAGCTAAATGGATGCCTCCTTTAAGTTTTGTCGTCCTGGGATGAGATGTGTTTGGAACTGAATTAAACATTTATTCTGTCTTTGAGCAAAATTGTTTTTTATGACTCATAGACCACAATCAGAAATTGAATAAATATCTTGCTTTAAAAATAAAACCCTTCTTTTAACTTGAACATATATTTTTCTAGGAATATGTAAACAGTATAGAAAAATAAGTAACTCTCGCTGTACAGTAGTTAAAACATTCAGCTGCTAAACAGAAAAGGATGGCAGTAAGAATCCACCAGCCACTCCATGGGAGAAAGATGAGGCAGTCTGCTTCTGTAAAGATTTACAACCTTGGAAACCCTAGAGGGCAGTTCTACTCTGTCCTAGAGCATTGCCATGAGTTGGAATAGACTCAATGGCAATGAGTTTAATAGAAATGTTACAAATTTTACTTGTGCAAATTCCCTAATTATCTACCATGTGAGCAATTCATATTGATTTTAGCAATGTTACATATGGAAGCACTCTATAAGATTATAAAAAGAAAATAACTTTGAGCCTCAAAAATTGTAAATTCATTGGGAGTAATAAAAAATGCTGTTACTGTAATTAAGTTTTGATAAAGATATGAAGTAATTTCTTCAATTTCTGAATGTTATGGATTAAAATATGCCCTCTCAAAGATGTGTTGTAAATCCTAACCTATATACCTATGGTAAAATTCCATTTGTCTTCATTATGTTAATAAGTCAAGATTAGTGTAGGGTGTATCCTTAGTCAATCTCTTTTGAGATAAAAAAAAAAAAAAAAAGGCCTGTTGCTGTTGAGTCAATTTCATCTCATCATAACCCTTTAGAACAAACAACCACTCCATAAGGTTTCCAAGGCTATCAATCTTTGTGGGAGCAGACTGCCATATCTTTCTTCTGTGAAGTGGCTGGTGGATTCCAACCACTGACCTGGTTAGCAGCTGAATTCTTAACCACTGAATGAGGGCTCCTTTTTTTGAGATATGAAAGAGAATAAATAAGCCAGCAAAGTAGAAGTAGAAGCCAACAAAGAAAGATGCCAAGGCATGAAGATTTTCAGGAGCAGAAGCTCAGAAGAGACAAGGACCTTCCTCCAGAGCCAACAGAGACAGTCTTCCCCTAGAGACAGCACCCTAAATCCAAACTTCTGGCCTCCCAAATTGTGAGAAAATAAATTTCTGTTTGTTAAAGCCATTCACTTGTGGTATTTCAATTATAGCAACACTAGATAACTCCTAAGACACTGTAAAAATCAAAATAATTATGTAAAGAAAAGTAAACACTTTTGCAGTAACTACAAAATTAAATCTAACCTAGGAGTTTGGTTATACTCTATATAGCTGAATGGAGCTCTGGTGTTACAATGATTAAAGCACTGGGCTTTTAACCAAAAGATCAGTGGTTCGAACCCACCAGCCTCTCTGCAGGAAAAAGATGAGACAGTCTACTTCCATAAAGATTTACAGCTTTAGAAACCCTATGAGGCAGTTCTACTCTATGCTGTAGAGTTACTATGAGTAGGAATAGACTCGTTACCAGTGGCTTTGGTTTTTGGGTGTAAACTGAATGATAAATTAGAATTTTAATTTTTGTAATAGTTCCCTAAATACTTGCTTTTCCACAAATATTATTACAAAGCAACATTTAAGAGGCTGATAGTTTATACACTTTAAAATTTAAAAAAATCATGTAAATATTTAACTGAACTGTTATAACTTTGTTTTTCATAATTTGACCAAGGACTTTTTGCAAGATCTGGATCTAAGAGACTTGGTTTTATACGCAAAGACTTTGCTCCAAGCCTCAAAAATACACTAAGTCACAGATTTAGTTAGAGGAGAAGATAACACTTAGGATGCTTGCAAAAAAAAATGGCACAGCCACTCTAATTTTCTCTTTGGTGATAGAGCATAAGTTAGAAAAATAATATTAGTTTCCATTGTTATGCAATCAAAAAGATTTACTAAGAGCAAAAGAGCATTAACTACTTTAACTCTACTTCAAACTTGTGTGAAACCTCCCTTCTAATGAATAAAAATAAAGCAAGAGTCCTTTTAACCTGCTATAAAAGCAGATTAACAGAATTTGAAGTTCACATGATGAAAATATTACCAGTCAAAACATAAGTGGACACATCGATAAGTGAACATGTGTAGTTAACATTTATCCAAGAGGAGAGACAAGTAGAGGAAGAAAACTTAAAAACATTTTAATGTAGTATGAAGTCTCCAAAACCAAAACCAACTCACTGCCATCAAGTTGGATCCGACTCATAGTGACCCCTCCTTGGGTTTCCAACATAGATTGCCCAACCTTCCTTCTGAGGAGTGATTGGTGGGTTTGAATCACCAGTCTTCTGGTAAGCATCAAATGCCTTAGGCACTACACCACCAGAACTCTTATGAAGTCTCCATAGTTTCTAAAATGCCTTTGATGTGGACCATACAAGTTGATAATCTAAAGTGATCAAGAACAAATAAGTATGTATAAAATTGAGAACCTGGGAGAAATTATTATGAGGGTTAAAAACTCAGGCTCTTGAGTCAGACAGAAGTTAATTTGCATCTCTACTTTGTGTCTCATTAGTTGTATTGTTTTGGGCAAGTTTCATATTCCAAGACTCAGTTTCCTCAAGTGTAATATTTGGATAATAGCCATAATACTTAGGACTATTAAAACCAAAATCCAAACCCACTGCCATCGAGTTGATTCCAACTCACAGCAAACCCAACTGGTTCCCAAGGCAGGCTTAAATCAGGAATGCTTATAAAGTTAGAGTTTGGTATGTACTTAACTTATAGCTGGTATGCAATAGATAGATTCTTCCATTCATTCAGCATATATTTATTATGCACCAGCTATATACCAGGCATTTTGCTAGCTAATAGAGATAAAAGAGGAGCAAGATCTAAATTACTCATATGGTTATTATTGTCATTGTTGTTGTTGTTGTTATGTGCTGCCGAGTCGGACCCGATTCATAGCGACCCCTCCTTGGGTTTACAAGGCAGTATCACTATGGATGTAGTTTGCGCAATCTTCATTCTGAGGAGTGGCTGATGGGTTTGAACCGCCAGGCTTCTGGTTAGCAGTCAAGTGCCTTAGGTACCACGCTACCAGAGGTAGCCCCCATTATTTTCATAGAATTTATAATTTAGTAAAAAAGAACTTAAACAATCAATTGCATACTGTGGGAGTATGGAAACACATACTCATTCTTGGAGGGGAAGAGAAGGGAAGTAATCCAGAGGAAATGATTTTTAAGTTAAGACTGCAAGAATAGTTAGGGCTTGTACAAAACATGCAGATGAGTGTTCCAGAACAGAGGTTTCAGCATATAAAAATGAGTAGAGGTGAAAGAAAGAAAAGCATATGCCCATCTGAACTTCTGAAAGAAAGTCAAAGGTTGGGGTGAAGTGAGGTGAGATGGAACAGGGAGAGAATACACAGTCATGACTAACAGTAAAGTGAAGAAGTAGTCAGCACTTATGAAATCATAAAATGCCTTATAAGCCACCTTAAGCAAGGTGGAATCTTTCCTCAGGCAAATAGGAAGTCATTAAAGGTTTTTAATGTGTGTGTGTGTATGTGAGAGAGAGAGAGAGAGAGAGAGAGAGAGAGAGAATGTTGTTTCCTGGTGGGTAATAGTCCCTATTGCAATTTGCCTGATAGTATCAATTTACCTTGGAGAAACCAGAAATATATCTTCATATACTGCTGAGAGAAGAATTCCATAGATGAAATGGTGCAGAAGTTTCAAGTAAAACTATTAATTTTAGTATCAGGGAGCCCAGAAGACTCTCATGATCAATGTGAAAACAATATCTGCTGTGATACTCGTCTGTTTAATTACATATATCAAGAAGGCAAAATGAGCCCAAAAGAGTACGATTAAAGGAGTAAATTTACAGAATGTGCAGACCAAAAGATATATTAATGGAAATAGTGACAATAGTAGAATGACTGTACACTGAGAAAACTTAGAGTGGAGTTTATGCCAAATTATGAGCCAAAAAATTGACCTGAGTCAAAGATGGATGAGACATTGGGAAATAATTTAATCAAATAATTTAATTCCCCTATTGCACCCAAAATGAACTCCAAATTCCTCACCATGACTTGCAAGGCCCTTTATGAATTGACTTACATTTACCTCCCCTTCCTTGTTTCTTACCACATTCTCAAGTGGCCCCCTGGACTTTAAACTTCCTATCACCTTATGCCTTGTTCTCATCCTTCTGTACTTGTTTGTATTGCTTTATTTTCCTAGAACACTCATTCCTTATTTGCCTGGATAATTCCTACTCAGCCTTTAGAACACTCCTTATATATTGTTTCTTCCAATAAGACTTTTCTTAGTAGGTATTTATGATGTGTTTTTCACTGTCATTATTTCATCCACTGCCATACTTTACCCTCTGCCCCATTAACCCATAACTCTGTGAGGGTAGAAGGAACTCTGATGGTGCAGTGATTAAAGCATTGGGCTACTAACCCAAAGATTGGCATTTTGAACCCACAAGCTGTTCCAGGGGAGAAAGGTGAGGCATTCTGATTCTGCAAAGATTTACAGTATTGGAAATCCTTTGAGGGCAGTTCTATTCTGTGCTATAGAGTCACTATGAGTTGGAATCAACTTCATGGCAGTGAGACTTTTCTGTTAGAGTATTATGTTGTTTCCCTTAATATACATGATATCTAGCATATTAATCAATGTTTTTTTGGTGAATGTATTTGGTTTTACAATTGATTTACTGATTGAAGGATTGAATCAATTAATAAGATTTAAAAACGTAAATTCAGGCACACATATAAAAGAAAGAAAGAAAGTAGAACACTGTGTTACTGCTTTATCCATAATGTTTATTTAACTTTTACATAACTTTGCTAAATCAATATGTTTTCCCCATTTTATAGACAAGGAATTTGAGCATCAGAAATACTGGAGTCTTGCTGAAGACCAAACTAATTGTAAGTTGTTCTTGTCGTTCCAAACCAGAAACTGTAAGGTTTTGAGGTAGAGAGTGAAAACACACTTTTAAAAGGCTGT
>NW_006921962.1:1309739-1312019 GCF_000298275.1 Orycteropus afer afer
TAGAATATAAAGCTGAAGAATAGTTACAAATCAGATACCTTTGAAGACACTCTGATAGGAGGTTTTTTTGGGGGGGGCTCCTTTCTTGTTAGATCATATATCAACCAGACCAAACTCACTGCCACTGAGTCAATTTCAACTCATTGCGATCACCATTGGATTTCCAAAGCTACAAATCTTTTATTTTTTATTTTATTTTATTTGTTTTTAAAATTTTTATTGTGATTTGGTTTACAGAGCAAGTTCATTTTCCATACAGCAGTTCATACATATTTTGTTTCATGACACTGACTGTAATTCCTCACAATTTAATAACTCTCTTCTCTCTTTCTCCCTGTAGTTACCCTTTCCCCATGTCCTTCTTTCATATGCATTCCATCTCCTTGTGCAAATACTGCTCTTCTGTTCTCCCATGTTTGATTGCGCTAAGGAATGTGTCTATCTGATATAAATGTTCATCCAATATGCCCATCTATTGTTTGGCTGGAAGCCATGGGAGTGAGTTCAATTCCAGAAGCAGTCCATGGTACTTTCAGTATTCTTTGCCAACACCACAATTCAAAAGCATCAAATCTTTTTTGGTCTTCCTTATTCATTGTCCAGGTCTCACTTGCATATGAGGTGATTGAAAATACCATGGCTTGGGTTAGATGCACCTTAGCCTTCAAAGATGAGCTCTGGTAGCATAGTGCCTGAGGCACTTGACTGCTAACCAGAAAGCTGGTGGTTCAAGCCCACCAGCCACTCCTCGTAAAGAAGGTTGGACAATCTACTTCCATAGTGCTACCACCTTGGAAACTCAAGGAGGGGTTTCTGTGAGTCAGGTCTCACTCCACAGCACATAACAACAACAACACTCTTCTGCAGCAGATGTGCCCAGTGCAATACGTCATCTGATGTCTTCACTGTTGCTTCCATTGGTGTTGATTATGGATCCAAGTGATATGAAATCTTTGACAACTTCAATCTTTTCTCCATTTATTATGATAGTGCTTATTGGTCCAGTTGTGAGGACTTTTGTTTTCTTTATGTTCAAATATAATTCATATTGCAGATTGTAGTCTTTAATCCTCATCAGTGTTTCAAGTCATCTTCACTTTCAGCAAGCAAAGTTGTGTTGTCCTCATGTAGCAGGTTGTTAATGAGTCTTCCTCCAATCCTGATGCCATGGTCTCCTTTATTTAGTCCAGCTTCTCGGATTATTTGCTGAGCTCACAAATTGAGTAAGTATGGTGAAAGGATACAACCCTGACATACACCCTTCTGGTTTTAAACCACAAAGTATCCCCTTGTTCTGCTCAAAGGACTTCCCCTTGGTCTATGTGTAGGTTCTACATGAGCACAATTTAATGTTCTGGAATTCCCATTCTTCTCAATGTTTTCCATAATTTGTTATATATTATCACTCATAAAATGAAGTAATTTGTTTGCAATAAGATCTCTCATGACATTTTGATTTTATTATGATGATTCATTGCTATTTTGCTATTAACCTCAATATTATGATGTAGTATACTTGAGTGTTATGGAAAACTGTACTTAATCTTTATGTAATTTTTTTTAAGGTAGTTGAATTTAATTCATTGAAATTTAACCTGCTGGTGATTACTTCACTGATCTTGTTATAATTAACTCAATCTGTTTATAATGTAATTAACTCAGTCTATTTACAAGACTGTTCAGATTCTCCTGAAGTTAATATTAATCAGTGAATTAATATCAATTATGGTTAAATAAAGAAGCCCTGGTGGCTCAGTGGTTAAAGCAGTTGGCTGCTAACCAAAAGAGCAGCAGTTTGAACCCAACAGCTGTTCCGCAAGAGAAAGATATGGCAGGCTGCTTCTGAAATATTTACAGCTTTGGAAACCCTATAAGGTCCTATGAGTCAGAATCCATTCAAAGGCAATGGTATGGTTAAATAAAAGTTGAGTGAGTATAACAAAAACAGTTGCAAAACAATGACAGTACCATATTAGGTAGAATGTGTGAATTTAAATCAAATCTCTTAAATATCTAAAGAGGATATGGCAGAGGCCAGCCAGTTATTCCCCAATATCTTTATTCTCTTTTTCACTGTCACAGTGCTAGACTACATTTCCAGCCTCTTGCATCTAGGTGGGGCCAGCAATCCAAGTTCTGCCCAATGAGATGTATACTTTCTGAGATTGGCCTAAAACCCTCTGCCAAGATCCTCCTGATCCTGTTTCCTTCCTGACTGCTCTCTGGCTGTAGTGAATCTAGAGTGAGAATCCGGAACCATAGAAGATTGTGGAGCTAAAC
>NW_006921962.1:1313014-1316251 GCF_000298275.1 Orycteropus afer afer
TTATTCACCTGCATACGAGGTGGTTGAAAATACCGTGGCTTGGGTTAGATGCACCTTAGTATTCAAAGTGACTTTTTTGCTCTTCAGCACTTTAACGAGGTCTTTTGCAGCACATATGCCCAATGCAATACAATGTCTGATTACTTGACTGCATAACATCTGTCAGTTTGTCATACTGTGATGCCTAGCATGTCGCTGTGGGGCTAGAGGCTGTGCCATTGGTATTTCAAATATCAACAGGGTCACTCATGTGGGACAGGCTTCAGCAGAGCTTTCAGACTAAGACTGGGAAGAAAGAAGGAGTCATTCACTTATCAAAGAATTGGCCAGTGAGAACCTTCTGAATAGCACTGAAACACTGATATGTAACTGGATAACAGTGTTTACAATGGAGTTTTGGTTCCATATTCTCATTTTGTCGCACAACTAAAATGCATTCATTAACGCTTCCTGATGATAACACATACTCTATATTCTATGCTGAGATATTTGTACTGAATTATTTGCTATCAATAGAAAAAGAATGATTTGGGCTTCTGGGAGGTCTGATTTAATGAAAATCTATGTTGATAGTTAAAACTCCTTTTATCAAATTGTATCTTGAAATACTCATTCTAATTAGAGTTAATGTTCATCTTACTGTATCCTATAGAATAAAAATATTTTTGCTTTCTAATAAAAAAAATTACAGACTAGCTGCCAGACTATCTTGCTTTCAGCAATATGAAGTTTGTCATTCTTTAAATGCACAGGGAAAATTTTGATCATGATGACAAACAAAATTAATATTATTTCTACAGTATTCCACATTATTTTTATTTAATATAATTAGAAGCCAAACTTCAGAATTGAAAGAAAGTGCTGTTGTTTTCAGATAGCATTATTAGCTTACTGATTTCATGGATGAATGAAATGTTTCTCTAATTAATTCCACCGTAGAGAAAATTATCATTTTACATTACATTACATTATATTTCTCATTTTACAAATGAGAAAATTGAGACTCAGAGAAGAAAAGTGATTTAGGCGAGGATCCAGAGTTAGTAATTGGGGGAACTTTGATTTGGCCCAGACATCTGGCTCTGATGGCCTGAGCTCTTAATGACTAAATCCTTTTGCCAGGGTATTTCAGATTTAAAAATATGAAGACTTAAAAATGTGTCTGTGGAACCCTATGGGTCTACAGACCCTAGATTGAGAAGTAACACAATATTCAGTGCATTCTTCTTACATTGTATCTTGGTCTACTTACAAAAGTAGACACACACACTGAAATTACAAGACAGTTTAGAGATTATGAAGGAAAATTTCATCTATAACATGTATATATATATATGCACACCTTTCTGTCTATCTATTCATCCGTATATGCATCTGGTTATTGAAGAGTCTGAAATTGGTAAGGTGCACATATAGTTTGAGTTTTCTTCACTCCCTACCTTTACCATACTATTTGAGGCAGTTTTCAGATTTAGGTTTGGAAACCCCTATCATACCAAGACTTTCAAAAGAATATAGGGGCAAGGAAAGTTTTTAAAAATCAATTCCCAAGTACTCATTTTTGCTGGTGTTCTTTCCTAAGACTGATCTACCTGAGGATGAATCTGTATAAGAGACTTCAGTTAGCTTCCCATCTTACACTTCTTTCCCTCTATCTCTTCTAACCTGTTTCACAGAAATAAAGCACACATGTCAGAAATTTCTCTGGATAGCCAAAAAACAAAAGAAAAGAAAATGTGACTTCAAAATGTTGGTCTCAGAAATGAATAACTTTTAATGAATGATCAAAAAGCCAGTAGGAGCTCTGGTGGTGTAGTTCCTAAGGCATTTGATTTCTAACCAGAAGACAGAAGGTTCAAACTCACCATCCACTCCTCAGAAGGAAGACAAGACAATCTACTTCCATAGAGATACTACCTCGGAACCAACTGGAAGGCAGTGAGTTTGGTTTTAAGGAGCCATTAACCACCTTAGGATATGTGTCCTTCCTTGTGCTATAAATATTCTGTAAAATTTAAAACAGTCACATTTAAAACTGATACCTTGAAACTTCAAGATGTTCTAAAATCAGGTAAAATGTGTATCAAGGTGATGGAGGTATTGATAATTTTTATTTAAAGACCTCATCTCTTCCATCTTCATGTTATTGTCAAACCTTTAGTCAGTTTTAGGGTATTCTATAGAGCAAAGCCAAGAGCATATAAATAAGAAATACTGAATGCTGAAAACAGCTTTTTTCATTCTTCATGTATTTAAATGTAAGCAGTTCCTTTAGCTATTCTCAAAACTTATCCTTAGAACATGTCATTAGCTGAAAAAGTAAAACTTTGAAGAGTTGAAGCAGAATAGGCTAGTGAAGTAAATTCTTTTAATATAATTGGGGTACTTTCTGATATCATCAAAAATTTTAAGATGCACTAGATAATGTCTATGGATAAAAATTTTATGATTTCTTCCAGATTGGATATGTATTATTCAACAAAGAAGTTAAAAATGATTCTATCAAATCATATCATGAAATACTCTTTTTTCCAATTAGTTAACCTTCTTATTTCATCTTATAAAATGACTGTATATTTTACTATTTATTAACAACAAAAAATACTAATTGCCAGACTAATTTTGGCAATAAGACAATACACAAAAAAAGTGTTATCATGATGGTTAATACAATGAAGAGTTCTTTCTGATTTTATACATCATTTTAATTTAAGTATTTCCAAGATTAAACGTCAGAGTTTGATACATGTATGTACACATATTTAACAAAGAAATATTGTTGAGTTCATAAGTGATTTAGAATATAAGCTATGGAATACATTGCACTATTAAAATAAATATTGAGAAATAGCACATTGGTCTATAATCATGGTTTTATAAATTATTATATGAATTAATCTTGTCTTATTAAAGTAAATCTATCTTATAAGAAATTTTCCTTACTTTCTCAGTGGTTTTTATTGTATTTTTCAAAATGAAAATTAACATATTTACTTGAATAGAAAAATGAATTTAGAATTTCCTTGTCAGAAAGTAATTTTCATGCTATTTTTGTGTAACGATAAAGACTGGCTTTATCAATTAAGTTACATGGCAACTAATTGAATACATAAATTTAGCTAAATTTGTAGCTCCAAAGTTTGGCAAAACATATTTAAAGTAAATGATAAAATAAAACCATATCATAAAAATATAATATTGGCAAATATGTTTTAAAATTAATAATATTTTCATTTT
>NW_006921962.1:1317166-1317741 GCF_000298275.1 Orycteropus afer afer
AAGTAGATTGCCCAACCTTCCTTCCGAGGAGTGGCTTGTGGGTTTGAACTGCCAGCCTTCTGGTTAGCAGTCAAGTACCTTAGGCACTACGCTACCAGAGCCTTCTTTAAGGAAGCTCAAACCTGGCTATTTTCTGAATTACCCATTTGACCTATGAGAAATTGTATGTTTGCCACACTGAAGCATGGGAATTTCTCTTCTCAAACTGACAAATCCCTTCAATTTTCTTACCTCTGTACAAATGGGCACACATCAGTAAGTCTGTTCCATAAGAATTAATTCAATTGTGGAGTAAGATAATAGTTTTGATTTCTTCTAATTTCTGGAAGTAGCACTTCTGAGCCCCTCTTTCTTGGATTTGGTAAGCACCACTTCCCCACCTTTACCATGAAGAAGGAAAAGTCACAGTATCCTTCTTTGGGTCAACACTTCATAACATGGGCAAATTTATGTCTCCCTTTCACCTAGATTCCACTTAAATGGACTTGGAGGTAGGATGGAGACTAGGATAAGGATTAGGAGTGGCAAAGCCACCACAATAGCTGCCAATGACATACCAAAAAACAAAAAACAAA
>NW_006921962.1:1318516-1329850 GCF_000298275.1 Orycteropus afer afer
TGATAGGGTTCATAAGTTCAAGCACTTCCTGAAATACTGCTATAGGCAACTAAATATTTGAATCACAATTGAAAACATAACTCCCAGGTCTATGACTGAAGGTATTTTGCAATCTAAGTTACGTGTGTATTATCATATTTTGTTATTGGGTAAAATGAACAGGTTCCTAACAACAACAACTACCATCAAGTCAATTCTGACTCATAGCAACCCCCACTGGGTTTCTGAAGCTATAAATCTTTACAGAAGTAGATTGCTCCGTCTTCCTTCTGTGGACTGGCTGGGTTTGACCCACCAACCTTCTGGTTAGCAGTCAAATGCCTTAGTCACTGCACTACCAGAACTCCTTATGAACATCACAGGAGACCCCAAACGAGTGAAACACAAAATGGCAGTCTTCTATCTGATGGCTTACAGATGCTCTTTCTTCACTATACACTATACACACCATTTTAAATTGTCAACATACATCATTGCTCATCATACCCAAAGCAGTGATATATGAACATTCATATATTCGGAACTGTAAAGTTGACAACTGTCTTTGAATTAATATTTCATATTTTACTTACTACTTACCAATTTCTGGGCTTTTCCAAGAAATGGCAGTTTTGAATTAATAATCCTATGTTGTTATTCTTATGTCTCTGTAAAAGCATTCTGTTAACCGTTGCTTAGCATTTTATTATTTTTACTGGTAGCATAGTGGCTAAGCACTTGACTGCTAACCAGAAGGCTGGCGGTTCAAACGCACCAACCACTCCCCGGAAAGTGATAATTCAGTAGTGATACTGCCTCGGAAACCCAAGGTGGGGTCGCTATGAGTTGAGCCCCACTCGACAGCACATAACAACAACAACACAACAATTAGTGTTATAAGTGCAGATTAAATTAAAATTTTACCGGATGTTTGATTCATCCATTTGTAAAACAACTGAATAAAATGAAAACCTGCCATCTGTTCTATGTATTCAGAAACCATGTGTTTGTAACATGGTCCTTTTTAGCCTTTTGATAGTTATTATAATTTCCAGAGGAAAATAATAATGCCAATTTTTAAGACACTTGTTAATATATTTGGATTCTCATCAACTTTATGGATTTATGATTTATGATTTATATCAGTTTTTCTTTTCAATCCCAACTTTTACATTAAAGATCTGTGAAGGTGTTTAAAATAATGAAAATAGCTTTTCGCCTGCTTTCTTAAATGTTAAAAAAAATTTATTTAAAAAAAATTTCCTGGGCAGAATCACTGAAGTCTCAAAGAATAGATCTTTAGAAGTATTACAGTAGGGAAAATTAGAGCCCTTTTCTAGTAATGTTATATAAAATAATCAAAAGTAATTTCCTAGTACTTGTAGAAGATTTCTGTTCTCTTGGTAAACAAAACATTAAAAGATTAAAAAAATATATATTGTGTACAAAAAGAAGATGTTTCTAAGCATGAGATTTGCTTATTTTTGTATTTTTTCCTCAATTATTTAGTCTCTTGCTTCCCTTTTTACTCATATAAAAAGAAAAGTGTTATATTGTCTATGTAAGTCTGTAGGAGAGACCTAGAAGCAACCATTTAAATTCTTAAAATCACTCTCCAAGGACATAAAGCCAGGGGTACATGTTAATTGTGTGATTGATGCTCATTATATGATAATGGTACTTCTGAATCAAAGCTGAGTTTCGCTACCAAGAAGCATGGCCCAAAAGGCAAAAATTAAATGTGCAATGTCTATATTGAGCTCACTGATCATTTTTGTTTTTCTTGGATAAACTCAAGCTGTGGTTTACAAACATTTTTCTTGTGGAATGTGTTGTGAAATAGCAAACAGATTTGAACTTATGTGTTACCTTGGGGCTTTATTTGTCTTCATAAATGGAGAATCAGCAGGACATAAAGAAGGATTCTGGAAAAGTATGCTGTCTAGAATGTGCTTCCCAAACTCTCTTCTGAAAAAAATTTGTTGTCGTCACCAAATAAGTTGTAGAGATTACTGATTAAACAAAGATCAATGTGTTTGTTCATTTGCTTCTTTGAAATGGCTCAGGACTTTTCCTGTTCTAATGTGCTTGGTGACTCTTGGGGAGAAGAAAATGATGAAAGTGGTGTACACAATAATTTTATCTTAACATCCTCATTTTGTGCATTTCCTATCAAGATTTCAAAGGCAAGAAGTTCATATTCAAATGAACACACAATATTTTTGAAATGTTGACCTGGTGAATGTTAATTGCACATGCTGAAGAATTAATTACATTAATTATATTGCTTAAAAGGAGCTCTGGTGACGTAGTGCCTAAGGCATTTGACTGCTAACCAGAAGGTTCAAACGCACCAGCCACTCTGCGGAAGGAAGACTGGGCAATCTACTTCTGTAAAGATTTACTGCCTCAGAAGTCTAAACGGGGTCTCTATGAGTCAGAATTGATTCAATGGCAGTGAGTTTGGTTTTTGGTTTGTATATCACTTATAAAACTTGCAACACTATTAAGGATATAATTTTTAGTTTTAAGTATAATATCAATGAACAAGCAGAATTGGAATATTTTCTAATCCAATTTCTATTATAGTGTTTTCTATTTCATTTTAAATAATGCATGTGTCATCAGTCAGCAAATGTTTTCTCAAAATAAAACATCTAAACATTTGAAAATTTCTGAGTAAGTGATTGGATTTTTCACAACTTACATGAGATGTTGATGCAAATTGTGTAATGGCACAATTGTTCAAATAGATCCTTTAAAATAATTTCTGCTGAGTCATACAGAATGTTAAAGCAGGAAGATATCTTTGAAACTATCTAAGAAAGTTCACCTCAATGATTTTGAGGTAATTCCTATTCAGGGATGGGGAGGTCAAGTGATATGCTCTAGGTTAATACTGAAAAATACTGAAAAAAAGGCCAAAATAATAATAATAATTAGACCCAATAGCTGTGGCATTAACAATAGAGTTTTCTTCCCAATCTCATTCAGAGAGTTTATAGGTTGCTAGTTCTGGCTCTTCAGTCTTGTTGCTGTACTGTAAGGGGCTTTCATTTCTAAGGCCACTTCATGATCACTGATGCTGCAGGAGTTTCAGCAACAAGGGGCTCATTCCAACCAGGAAGAAGACAGGAATAAAAACAGGTCTTTTTAAGGACACTTCTTGGAAGTTGTATATCTGACTTTTTTTTATTACCTAATTAGATATATTGTGACATCTACAAGCAGGGAAGCTATGTGCTCAGCTACAAATCTAATGTTCTATATTGTTTAAGAAGCAAGAATAAAAGGAGAAAATTAGAAGCTTCAGCCATTAACTCAACTTTTGAGAATTCCTGGCCATTCTTTCTTTACTACATTTTCATGTTATGTGAGTATGCTTAGGTTCTCAATTATTTAATTATTCAAACTCTACTTGAAATTTCCCCTATCTCACAAGCATTTCCTAAATACTACACCTCAAATTGTTGATTTATGTCTTTGAATTTTCATGTATTCAATCTCTACCACAAATTCTGGGTTGTATTGTATTGTAGACACTTTTGTTTGTGTAAAGCTTTTCCCCAATGAAATTCCACATTTTATGAGAATAGAAAGCACAACTTTATCACCTGTTTGTAACCTGCTTCTAAGTCTTTGATTTCCTGTCTCCAAGAACTTCGATTCCTCATCCTACTTTGCTTGGTGAGATCTATTGACCACTGCCCTTTGCAAATCTCACCTCACTCCACTGTGGAGTTACTGTGGTACCACTTGTCAACTCCTTTTATGAATGCCAACTAACATGTTAGTGTTCAAATACTGTGTACCTTAAATGCACTGAACTTTGACCTCAAAGTGCTCACTCATAGGATACTTGAATGCAATCAGTGTTTGTAGACTATTGACCTATGAACTGGATCTAGTTTGCAGACAGATTTCTCTTGAATCATACAAGGTCATTAAAAGAGTGAATTAATTACTCATATTTAAAAGTCAGAAGATGATCACATTAAAGAAGAAAACTAAATTTCCATTTTCTCTTGAAAAATCAAGGATATGGCAACATTGGGCCAACATTACCAGTACTATTAGTATCTGAGTAACTATTCTCCCTTGTGGAAGAGACAATGCCATTATTCACTAAATCTTATTTCCTTTTTCTCTGAGCAGGCAACTAGATTACATTTCCCAACAAATTAAGCATGGCTGTTTGATTAAGTTCAACTAATCATGTATAGTTAAAAGTGATATTTGTTACTTTGAGTAATGGTCACCGAAAATTTGTTCATATGATTCTCAATGCTTCCATCATTGTTCTGCAATCAGTCCTCCTCAGACTGGGGAAGAACAAAGAATTGGAAGACTTCAAAACCCTAGGAAATGATGGGTCTCTGCATGAAAGAAGCCTGTATCCCTGAATTATTACATGGAGCAGTTTCTACATCAATCCTCACTGTGGTATAAGTAAGAAATAAAACTTTTTTGTGGTAAGCCATTGCTAATTGGCAGGTTTCTTCTACTGTAGTTAATATACCCCAATTAATAAAGACACTTTAGTTAGTAGTAGGCTGACTAGTTCATTACAATCTCCTCCAAGCCTAATTTATCTTGCATATTCTTGTAGGACATTGATTTAAATATATATATATATATATATATATATATATATATATATATATATATGCTTAAATTTAGCCACTACAGTAGTAATAGAGTAAATTTGGTCTATTTTAAAATTAATTTGACCAATTCTAGAACTTTTAAGAAAAGTTTACCAGCACCTGGAATACATATAAAAAGTATTGCTGTTGTTGTTATTTGCCATCGAGTCGGACCCGACGCATAGCGACCCCTCCTTGGATTTCCAAGGCAGTATCACTACAGAAGTAGATCACTCAACCTTCCTTCCAAGGAGTGGCTGATGGGTTTGAACCACCAGCCTTCTGGTTAGCAGATGAAGGAATTATGAATATATAGCTCAGAAAGGAATGGTTAAGAAGAACTTGAAATAATTTCCAGGTATTTGAAAGAGTTTATATAATGTGGTATTGGTCTTGCTCTGCATAGCTCTGAAGGACATAATTAGGACAAGCTGGGTAGAAGATAAAGAAAGGAAAAATTTAGTTTATAATGAGGTAAGTCTTCATGCTAAACAGAGCTCTCAAGGAATAGAATGACCTATCTTATGAGAGAGTTGCACATTAATGTTAATTTTGCTTAATATTTAAATAGAAACTGAAAAGTCATCCTTTTGGAATTCTTTAGACACTATTCTTATATTGGGTTGTAAAGTTTAACTAGAAGTTTCCAAAAAAAAAAACTAGATTTCATTGTTAGTTCTATAAATATTACTCATCTTATATTTCAGTGTACATACCTACTATTGTCTGTGCTTTTCTTAAAATGATATAATTTGTTTTGATTTCATTTGGTTTGGTTTTCATTGTTACAGGGAACTTACAATGTTTTCATTATAAAAAGTGAACTTCATATATATTATAGATTAATTGTACTTATTAAGAACACAAAATGAACTTATTTTGATAGAATAATTAACCCACTGCCATCAAGTCACTCATAGTGACCCTTCAGGTCAGAATAGAACTGTCCCACAGGCTGTAAATCTTTGCAGAAATAGACTGCTCCGTCTTTCTCCCACAGAGTTGTTTGTGGCTTTGAACCACTTAGTAATAGTCTTCTGCCTCAATAACGGCCATAAGGCTGTAATCAGCTGTTGGCTAGATCTGTGTTCTCATCTTAAAGATTGACTGTTGTACGATCTGCTTTCAAGCTCACTCATATGGTTTCTTCTATGCTGTTGGACAGAGGATCTTAGTCCCTTACTCACTCTCAGCTAGAAGCCTCTCTCAGTTCTTTTCAACATGGGCCTTTCCATAGGGCAGTTTACAACATGGTAGCTTGCATGTTGTGTAGCAAGTGCTCTGCCAGAGGGAGAGAAGGCTAGCAAGTGTGCCCAAGAAGGAAGTCACAGTCTAATCTCATCTTGGAAAATATCATGGATTTTCTCATACCCTATTCATAAGTCTGCTTCCATAAAGATTTATGTGTTCTGTTGGAGGTAGACATGTAAAAGAAAATGCAAAATTTAACAGTAAGTGTAGAATATGTCAGTTGATAATAAAAAAATTTGTAGGAAGAAACATTTCAAGTAAAATAGAAGTGGGAAGGCAGGGCTGACAGCTGGATCCAGGTAAAGCAGGGAGGGAGAGACCCCACCCAAGCAGGAAATGGGAAGCCAGGGTGGACAGCCGGAACAGGTAGAGGAAAGCCCAAGAAGTGGGGAGAGAGGTTTGGAACAGCTAAGGGAGATGAACTTGTCTGTCAATTTGTCATACTGTGGTGGCTTGTGTGTTGCTGTGAGGCAGGAGGCTGTGTCACTGGTGTTTCAAATGCCAGCAGGGTTGCCCATGGTGAACAGGTTTCAGCAGAGCTTCCAAACTGGAAAAGGCTTGGAAGAAGGAAGAGATCATCCATTTCTCAAAGAATTGGCCAGGGAAACCTTGTGAATAGCAGAGAAACACTGTCTGATACATTACTGGACAACTTCATGAATCGTCCTGAAACATTGTTTGATACAGTGCCAGAAAATGAGCCCCTCAGTTCAAAAGGCACTCAAAATGTAACTGGGAAAAAGCTGTCTCATCAGAGTAGAGCTGACCTTAATGATATGGATAAAGTAAAGCTCTTGAGACCTCCATTTGCTGAGGAAGCATGACTCAAACTGAGGAGAAATAGCTGCAAACATTTATTAATAATCAGACCATGGAATGTATAAAGTATGATTCTAGGAACACTGGAAGTTGTAAAAAATGAAATGGAATGCATAAATATTGATATCTTACGCATTAGTGATCTGAAATGGATGAGTTTTGGCCATTTTGAATCAGACAACCATATGATCTACTATGCTGGGTGTGGTGGTTACATATGTGTGTCAACTTGGCTGGGCCTGGTTGAGTGACTGGGCAGCTGAATATAGTTATTCTCCATGGTGAGATTGGTAATTAACTCCATGGTGGAATCTATTGGAGCAGCTGTGTAGCTGCTTTGGGTGTGTGTCTGCCTCCTGTATATAAGATGCTGCTTTGGGAATGGTCTCTAGCTTATGGCACACTTTAACCCTGCATGTAGCTGTATCATTGTTCAGCAGCCTGCCATGCTCTGCTGACCTTGAGACTTATAAATGGGCTTGAATTAATAGCCTGCTGTGTGGTTTGGTAAAATCAGGATTGTGCCATTTTATTTGTCGACCTTGGGCTTCTTAGCCTCAGCAGCCAGTAGCTGCCTGAAAGAAAAGATGCCTCTAGCTTCAGTGGGCTGGGAGCAAGAGACCGATCTGAAGCTCAAGGTCGAGGGGTTTTCACAGAGCCCCTAGAGCCTGGCACTTTGAACTGGGACTTCTAGCCTCCTGAACTGTAAGAGAATAAACTCCTATTTGTTAAAGCTATCCCATCTGTGGTATATTTTTATCAGAGCAGCACTAGGTAAGCAGAATATTGGGAATGACAAATAGGAATGGAGTGGTATTTATCATCACAAAGAATGTTTCAAGACCTATCCTGAAGTACAATGCTGCCTACAAGGAAGACCAGTTAATACTACCATTACTCAAATTTACACACCAACCACCAAAGCCAAAGATGAAGAAACTGAAGATTTTTACCAACTTCTGCAGTCTGAAATTGACCAAACATGCAAGCAAGATGTGCTGATTATCACTCGTGATTGGAATGCAAAAGTTGAAAACAAAGAAGAATCACCTGTAGTTGGAAAATATAGCCTTGGTGATAGAAATAATGCTGGAGATCACATGATTGAATTTTGCAAGACCAATGACTTATTCATTGCAAATACCTTTTTCAACAACACAAATGGCAACTATACTGTGGACTTAACCAGATGAAGTACACATGAATCAGATCGACTACATTTGTGACAAGATGTGATGGAAAAGCTCAATATCTTCAGCCAAAACAAGGCCAGAAGCTGACTATGGAACAGACCATAAACTCCTCATATGCACATTCAAGTTGATGTTGAAGACAATTAAAACAAGTCCACAAGAGCCAAAATATGAACTTGAAATATATCGCTCTTGAATTTAGAGATTATCTAAAGTATAGATTTGATGCCTTGAGCACCAATGACAGAAAACAAGAGGAAATGTGAGATGGCATCATCCATGAAGAAAGCAAAAGATCATTAAACAAAACATCATCCATGAAGAAAGCAAAAGGTCATTAAAAAGACAGGAAAGGAAGAAAAGACCAAAATGGATGTCAGAAGAGACTCTGAAACTTGCCCTTGAATGGAGAGTAGCTGAAGCAAATGGAAGAAATGACAAGATAAAAGAACTCAACAGAGAATACAAAGAGCAGCTCGAGAAGACAAAGTCAATTATTACAATGAAACGTGCAAAGACCTGGACTTAGAAAACCAAAAGGGAAGAATACTCTTGGCATTTCTTAAGGTGGAAGAACTGAAAAAAAAATTAACCTTGAATTGCAATATTGAACGATTCTATGGCCAAAATATTGAGTGATTCAAGAAATATCAAAAGAAGATGGAAGGAATACACAGAGACACTGTACCAAAAAGAATTGGTTGATGTTCATCCATTTCAGGAGGTGGCATATGATCAAGAGCCAATGGTATTGAAGGAAGAAGTCAAAGCTTCACTGAAGGAAGTGGCAAAAAACAAAGCTCTAGGAATTGGTGAAATACTCATTGAGATGTTTCAGCTAATAGATGCTATGCTGGAGGAACTCACTCAGCTATGCCAAGAGATTTAGAAGACAGCTACCTGGCCAACTGACTGGAAGAGATCCATATTTGTACCTATTCCAAAGAAAGGTGATCCCACAGAATGTGGAAATTATTGAACAATATCATTAATATCTCACACAAGTAAAATCTTGTTGTTGTCATTGTTGTTATTTGCCATTGAGTCAGACCTAACTCATAGTGACCCCTCCTTGGGTTTCCAAGGCAGTATCACTACAGAAGTAGATTGCCCCATCTTCCTTCAGAGGAGTGGCTGGTGGGTTTGAAACACCAGCCTTCAGGTTAGCAGTCACGTACCTAAGGCACTATGCTACCAGAGCTCCTAAGTAAAATTTTACTGAAGATAATTTCCAACAGTTGCAGCAGTATATTGACAGAGAACTTCCAGAAATGCAAGCTGGATTCAGAAGAGAACATGGATTGAAGGATGTCATTGCTGCTGTCAGATGGATCTTGGCTCAAAGCAAAGAATACCAGAAAGATGTTTACTTGTATTTTATTCATTATGCAAAAATATTCCACTGTGTGGATCATAAATTATGGATAACATTGAGAAGAATGAAAATTTCAGAACACTTAGTTGGACTCATGAGGAACCTGTACATAGACCCAAGTCTGTCTTTTGAACAGAACAAGGGGACATTGCATGGTTGAAAATCAAGAAGAGAGTACATCAGGATTGTATTCTTTCACCATACTTATTCAATCTGTATGCTGAGCAAATAATCAGAGAAGCTGGACTATATGACGAAGAACGTGGCATCAGGATTGGAGAAAGACTCAGTAACAATCTGTGATACAATTTTGACGACACAATTTTGCTTGGTGAAAGTGAGGATGACTTGAAGCATTTACTGATGAAGATGTGATCTTCAGTATGGATCACATCTCAATATAAAGAAAACAAAAATCTTCACAGCTGGACTTATAAGCAGCATCATGAAAAATGGAGAAAAGATTGAAGTTGTCAAAGACCTGATATTACTTGCTTCTGCAATGAACACCAACGGAAGCAGCAGTCAAATTACCAGCTGATGTATATAGCACTGGGCAAATCACTACAAAAGACCTCTTTCGAGTGCTGAAGAGCAAAGATATCTCCTTGAAGACTACAGTATGCTTGACACAAGCCGTGGTATTATCAATCACTTCATATGCATGTGAGAGCTGGAAAATGAATAAGGAAGACTGAAGAAGAGTGGATGTTTTTGTGCTGTGGTGCTGGTGAAGAATGCTGAAACTACCATGGGCTACTAAAAGAATGAACTAATCTGTCCTTGAGGAAGTGCAGCTGGAATGCTCCTTGGAAACAAGAATGTCCAGCCTTCACCTCACCTGCTTTGGTCATGTTGTAAGAAGAGACCATTCCCTGGAGAAGGATATCATGCTTGGTAAATTGGAGGGTCAATGAAAAAGGGGAAGACCTTCAATGAGATGTATTGACACAGTGGCTACGATGATGGGCTCAGGTAGAGCAAGGATCATGGAGCTGGCATGGTACGGCATTGTTTCATTCTGCTGTACATAGAGTTGCTATGATTTGAAGACCACTCAATGCCACCTAACAACAACAACATTCATAAGAATTTGATAAATCCAACCTATACTCAAGGGGGGTGTAATTAACCAACAGCGTAAAAATCAGGAAGAGAATTATTGGGGCCATATTAGAGGCTGCCCACTACATGAATATATCTATAGGATAAATGCTTAAAAATGGAAGAGTTAATTCAAAGAGTGTATGTACATAAAATTTTGACTAATATTACTAACCTTCCCTACACTGGAGTACAACAAATTGCATCTTCTCATATGCTTCCAATGTAATATAGATTTGAACTTTAGCAAATTTGCCCATCTTTATTCATTGTCATTTAAATTTATTTTATTGTAACTAAGATTGAAAAATATTTTCATTCTTCAGAGGCATTTGTGTTTCCTTGTCTATCAACCTTCTATTAGATTATTTAATTTTGTCATATCAGTTTGTAGGAACACTTTATATATTTGTCAATACTGTGAGCTACTAATATTTTTCTCACTTTATCATTTGCTTTTTGCTTCGCTTTATGATGTTGTTTGTTATGTACTTTTAAAATATTTAATTTTAGTAAGAGTTATCGGCTTTTTCTGTTAGGTTTTTAAACATTGAATTATAGTTAAAAGGCCTTCCCCAATCTGAAGTTAAAAAGAAATTTCACATATTTTCTCCTAGGTATTTATTTTACTTTTCATTTTTGATTTGTTTGGCATTTATATTGGTGTAGTGTGTAAGGCTATAATCTTTTTGAGGATGTAGAGTTGCTATGAATCAGCATATACTTGGTGGCACACAACAAGAAACAGTGAAGTATATTAACAGTGAAATGTATTAACTTCAGTGTTTTTCAGTTTTCTCAATATTTATTACATAGTTTACTTTTTTTTCACTGAGTTGAGATGTTGTTGTTGTTGTTGTTAAGTGCGGTCGAGTCGTTTCCGACTCATAGCGACCCCATGCACAGCAGAACGAAACACTGCCCGATCCCGCGCCAGCCCCACAATCCCTGCTATACTTGAGCCCAT
>NW_006921962.1:1330965-1332941 GCF_000298275.1 Orycteropus afer afer
AATTATCTTCAGTAAGATCTTACTTGCATGTGATATTAATGATATTGTTCTATAATTTCTACATTCTGTGGGATCACCTTTCTTTGGAATGGGCCAAATGTAGAGTTGAGATGACTTCTTTAAAATATAGAAATTTGTTTTTTATTTAGATCTATTTCTGGACATTGTAATCTATTCCATTACTTTATTTTCTCATGCACCAGCATTACATTTTTCTGACTACTTTATATAGAGGTCTTAAATCTAAGTCAGAGACTGTTTACTTTTTCATGTTAAATATAAGAAAGAATATAGCCATATTTATCCTATCAAATATAATTAATAAGGGATTATTATATTATATAAATATAGTACCCTGTAGATAGGAATATATTTTTCAAGCATCTATGTAACATTTAAACAAATCGACCAAATATTATACCTTAAAAATAAGTTCAATGCAAGTCTTTAGATAGAAATATTATGCTTAACATTCTTTATTTACAATGCAGTGAAACTATTAATTAGTAATAACACCAGAAAATCAAAATTCACTACCATCCAGATACTAAAATTAAAAAGTCTTAAAAAATTATTTGACAATAAATAAATAATTAATAAAACCAAAATCACTAAATATCTTGAAACCATGATAATTAAAACCTATGAGATACACTTAAGGCAATGTTCAGAAGAAAATCCACAGCAAAAATACATATTGATAAATAAGATAGATTAGAATGTTAAACTAACATCTCTTTCCTCTAGTGTGTTTGAATTAATATCTGCCTTGAATAATTTCAATCTATTTCTTTGTATTTCTAGTAGTCTTTCTTTTCAAGTATTAATGCCATATTAATTAGTTTTGGTATTTATAATAGTAATGATTTCTTTGTGCCAGAAATCAATACATATTACCTGATCTTTTAAAGCTTATCCCAAAGATAATTTCCTTCTTATTGCAGTACAGTAAGTTTTCTAGGATATTGGTATATCTTATTATTGGCTTCTCTTGGTTATTTTTCCCAGCACACAGTAAGCTCTTAAAATATGCAAAATCAAGTCATTTATTTCAGGAATATTTTCTTGAATCATACCTTTAAACATTTGTTATGTCATTTTGGTTTTCTTTTTCAAAGACTGTAATAATGAATATGCTGTATCAATTTTTTTTTGTGTGTGTCTTCTACATCCATTATTTTCTTTCTAATTTTTTTAGCTCTCTATTTGTATTCATTCATGTTTGTTTTCCATATTTCTATTCTTTGTTGAGTTTTCTACATTATCTTTTCTCCCTTTTCTCTTTCCAGTTTTTTGTCAGTCTTCTGTCAGTGCTATTCTTTTTTTCTACTTTGATTTTCACTTATCTCTTTTGCCTTGTTATGTCTTTTGCTATATTTTTTTCTTATTTTAGTTCTATTTTTGGATATTCTTCATAGGTATTATTGTTTTATTATTTAAAAATGTATATTGAAAAATTTTTTTTTAATTGTGATTTTGGTGAAAGTTTACAGGGCAAATTCACTTTCCATACAGCAGTTCACATACACTTTATCTCATGACATTGACTACAATTTACCACAATGAACAGCTCCCATCCCACTTCCTCCCCATAGTTAGCTCTTCCCTGTGTACTTCCTTCCCATGCACTCCTGCCCCCTAAGCTGTCTCCTTGTGCATACGTAGCCCTTCTATTCTCCCATGATTGTTCTCTCCAAGGAGTGTATCTACGTAGTGTAAATGTTTTTCTCATATGCCTGTCTTTTGTTTGGCTGGAAGCCACAAGAGTGGGCTTAATTCCAGACCTGAAGAGAAGCTAGGGACCATAGTCTCAGTGGTTCCATCAGGCTCTATCAGACCAGCAAACCCGGTCTCTTTTTTCCCAAATGACTTTGAGCTTTGTTCCACATTGTTCTCCCACTCTATCCAGGATCTCCTACATAGATCCCCCTCCAAGTGGTTGACAGTGGTAGCCAGGCATCATCTAGTTCTTCTGG
>NW_006921962.1:1333681-1349005 GCF_000298275.1 Orycteropus afer afer
CCCCCTGCATAGACATACCTAATAGTTCAGCCTGTCCACCCATCTATCCACCCATAGATCAATGTGCCTTCCCTGACAATGCAGTACTGCATGTGCAAAAGGGTTCATCTTTGTTGTCTATACCTCCCATGTACCTCTCTATCTCTTCCACAATGCCATTGTGTTGATCACTCACATTTGGTACATTGCCCTTCTCTTCACCCAAATCAATACTTGTCTTTACTTGTGTAACAGTGTTCCCTTCACCCCCACCCTGGTAACCAACAAAAACTTGACTGCTAACCAGAGGGCAGTTCAAACCTACCAGTCACTCCTCAGAAGGAAGGTTGGGCAATCTACTTCTGTAGTGATACCACCTTGGAAACCCTAGGAGGGGTTGCTATGAGTTGGGTCCAACTTGATGGCACATAAGAACAACAATATAAACTTTCCTTGACTTTTTACAATAATGGACTAATACAGTATTTGTGTTCTGTGATTGACTTATTTCACTCAGCATAATGTCCTCCATATTCGTCTAGATTGTGCGGTGTTTTGCAGATTCTACATTATTCTTTAGGGTTGCATAGTATTCCATTGTGTGTATGTACCATACTTTGGTTATCCATTCTTCAGTTGTTGGACACCTAGGTTGTTTCCATCTTTTGGCTATTGCAAATAGTGCTGTGATGAACATATCTGTTCCTGTCCTCGTTCTCACTTCTTTAGGATGTTGTTGTTGTTATGTGCCGTCGAGTCAGACCTGACTCATAGCGACCCCTCCTTGGGTTTCCGAGGCAGTATCACTACAGAAGTAGATTGCCCCATCTTCCTTCCGAGGAGTGGCTGGTGGGTTTGAACCACCAGCCTTCTGGTTAGCAGTCAAGTGCCTTAGCCACTATGCTACCAGAGCTCCCTTCTTTAGGATATATACCTAGTAATGGAATGACTGGGTCAAATGGTATTTCTAATTCCAACTTTTTAAGAAATTGCCATACTGCTTTCCACAGTGGGTGTATCATTTGACAATCCCACCAGCAGTGTATGAGAGTCCCAATCTCCACATCCTCACCAGCATATGTTATTTTCTGTCTTGTTGAACTTTGCTGTTAGTGCTGGGGCAAGATGGTATCTCATTGTTGTTTTCATTTGCATTTCTCTAATGGTTAATGATCTTGAGCATTTCTTCATATGTTTGTTGTCTGCCTGAATATCGTCTTTGGTGAAGTGTCTATTCATGTCTTCTGCCCATTTTTTAATTGGATTATTTGTCTTTTTGTTGTTGAGGCATTGGAATTTTCTATAAATTCTAGAGATAAGTCCCCTTTTCAGATATGTCATTGCCAAATATTTTTCCCAATCTGTAGGTTCTCTTTTGACTCCTTTGGAAAAGTCTTTGGAAACACATAAAAATTTAATTTTTAGAAGGTCTCATTCACCTAGTTTCTCTGCTGTTTGTGCATTTTGGGTTATGCTTGATAGTGTTTATGCTATATATTAGGGCCCTAAATTTGCCCCTTGAGGAACTTTATAGTTTTAGGTTTCACATTTAAGTCTTTGATCCATCTTGAGTTAGTTTTTGTGTATGGTGTGAGGTACAGATCTTGCTTCATTTTGCTGCAAATGGATGTCCAGTTTTACCAGCACCATTTATTAAACAAACATTCTCTTCCCTATTTAATGGATTTTGGCCCTTTTTCAAAGATCAGCTAACTATAGGTCGATGGATCTGTTTCTGGGGTCTCAATTATGTTCCATTCTTCTATGTGTCTGTCATTATACCAATACCAGGCAGTTTTGACTACTGTGGCTGTATAGCAGGTTTTGAGATCCAGCAGTGTGAGACCTCCTACTTTGTTCTTCTTCAATAGTGCTTTCCTTTCCATATAAAGTTGGTCTTTCGTTTCCATATAAAGTTAGTGATTGGTTTTCCCATACCCTTAAAGAATGTTGATGGGATCTGGTTTGGGATTGCATTGAATGTACAGATTGCTTTGGGTAGAATTGACATTTTCATAATATTCAACCTTCCTATCCATGAGCATCAGATGTTCTTCCATTTATGTAGATCTATTATGGTTTCGTGAAGTTGTCTTTTATAGTTTTCTTTGTACAAGTCCTTTGTGTCCCTGTTAAGATTTATTTCCAAGTATTTTAATTTTTTGATAGCTATTACAAATGGAGCTCTGGTAGCATAGTGCCTAAGGCACTTGACTGCTAACCAGAAGGTTGGCGGTTCAAACCCACCAGCCACTCCTCAGAAGGAAGATGGGGCAATCTACTTCCGTAGTGATACTGCCTCAGAAACCCAAGGAGTGGTCACTATGAGTCAGGCTGACTCAACGGACATAACAACAACATCGTAAATGGTATTGATTTCCTTATTTCTTTTTCAACAATCTCTTTGCCAGTGTAGAGGAATCCAACTGATTTTTGGATGTTGATCTTGTATCCAGGCACGATGCTAAATCTCTCAATTAGTTCTAGTAGATTTTTTGACTGAGTCTCTTGAGTTTTCTAGGTATTGGGTCATATCACCAGCAAATAGGGATAGTTTGACTTCTTTCTTACCAATTTGAATGCCTTTGATTTCCCTTTCTTGCCTTATTGCACTGGCTAGGACTTCCAATACAATGTAGAATAGAAGTGGTGATAGAGGGCATCCTTCTCTGGTTCCTGTACGCAAGGCGAATGGTTTCAGTCTCTCTACATTGAAAATAATGCTGGCTGTTGGTTCTGCATATATGTCCTTTATTATGTTGAGGAATGTCACAACTATTCCTGTTTTGCTGAGACTTTTTATCAGGAATGGGTGTTGGATTTTATCAAATGCCTTTTCTGTATCAATTGATATGATCATGTGTTCGTTTCCTTTGTTTTATTTATGTGGTGGATGATGTTGATTGTTTTTCTAATGTTGAGCCATCCTTGCATACCTGCTACCAACCCCTCTTGTTCATAATGTGTTATTTTATTTTTTGATATGTGTTGGAGTCTATTGGCTAGGGTTTTGTTGAAGATTTTTGCATCTATATTCATGAGGGATATTGGTCTGTAGTTTTCCTTTTGAATGATGTCTTTGCCTGGTTTCGGTATCAAAGTTATGCTTGCTTCAAAAAGGAATTAGGGAGGATTCCATCCTTTTGTATGTTTTCGAATAGTTTAAGTGGGATTGGTGTCCATTCTTCTCTGAATATTTGGTCAAATTTGCTGGTGAAACTGTCTGGGCCAGGACTTTTTTGTTGTTGGTAATTTTTTGATGACCTGTTCAATTTCTTCTTTTGTTATGGATCTGTTCAACTTTTCCACATCAGTCTGTGTTAGTTTAGATACGTAGTGTGTTTCTAAAAATCTGTCTATTTCTTCCAGATTTTCAAATTTGTACAGTTCTTCAGTTCTTCATAGTATCTGATATTATCCTTTTTATTTTGGTTGGTTTTGTTATGATGTCACATATTTTGTTTCTTTTTTGTGTTGTTTGTATTCCCTCCCTTTGTTAAATTTGCTAGTGATTTGTCATTCTTATTAATCTTTTCAAAAATCAACTTCTAGTCTTGTTGATTTTTTCTTTTGTCTTTCCATTTTCTGTTTCCATGATTTCTGCTTGAATCTTTATTTCCTTTCTTCTGGTGACTGAAGGCTTTTCTTGCTGTTCTTTTTGTAATTGTTGGAGATGTAGGTTTAAAGTATTGATTTTGGCTCTTTCTTCTTTTTTGATGTGTGCATTTATTGCTATAAATTAGCTTCTGATCACTGCTTTTGTTGTGTCCCAAAGATTTTGGTGTCTTGTATTTTCATTCTTGTTTGATTGAAGGAATTTTTGAGTTTCATTTTTTTTTTTTTTTTTATTTCTTCTCTTACCCAGTCTTTCTCAAGGAGGGTGTTGTTCAGTTTCCATATGTTTGCTCTTTTTCCATTGGTCTTCCTATTGTTGATTTCTAATTTAATAGCATTGTGATCTGGGAAGATGCTTTGCAGTATTTCAATGTTTTTAAATTTATTAAGGCTTGCTTTATGGCCTAACATATAGTCTATCATAGAGAATGTTCCATGTGCACTGAAAAGAATGTATATTCTGCTGTTATTGGTTGAAGTGCTCTGTAGATATCTGTAAGGTCAAGTTGTTGGATTGTATTATTTAGCTGTTCTGCATCTTTGTGGAGTTTCTTTCCAGTTCTATCTTTCATTGAAGTGATGTATTAGAATCTCCCATTATGACTGTGGAGTCATCCAGTTGCCTTTTAAATTCTTTTAAAGTCTGATTTATGTATTTTAGGGCTCTTTCATTAGGTCCATAGATATTTATTATGGCTATATCTTCTTGTTCAATTGATCCTTTAATCATTATATAATGTCTTTCCCTGTCTCATTTGGTTGTTTTTGTCTTAAAGTCAGTTTTATCTGAAATTAATATTGCCACTCCGCTCTTTTCTGGTTGCCATTTTCTTGATACATCTTTTTCCAACCTTTGATTTTTAGTCTATGTTTGTCTTTGTCTTTAAAGTGTGTCTCTTGTAGACAGCATATTGACAGGTTATGTTTTCTTATCCAGTCTGCAACTCTCTGTCTCTTGAGTGGTGAATTTCATCCATTGACATTCATTGTAATTATCGACAAGTATGAATTGGTTGCTGTCATTTTGTTATGTGGTTTTTCATGGTGTCCCTGGTTTCTTTGTTCCCTATAATTTTCTGTGCTGAGTTCATTATGTTTATGAATCATGTTATCATTTCCTTTGCTGCTATTGTTTTACTATTTGCTAAATATTTGTGCTTGTCCTCTTTTTTATTGTAATGTAAAGGTTTATCATTTTTCTTTGAGGTTACACTGTGATTTATAATTTTCTTCCTGAGTTTAGAACTGTCCATTCTACCTTGCAACTCTCTTAATTTCCTCACCATTTAGAATTACTGTAACTACACTATTTTTTCCCTCTTTTTGGTTTGTAGTTGCCCTCATTTGCCAATTGATGTCTCTGGTTCCCTGTTTATGAACTTATAAGCTTATTTTACTTTGGATATGTCTATACCTGTGTTGGTTTCTGTGTTATGTTATCTTGTGTTCTAATGATCAGTTGTTGTTTGCTATTGTTGGTTCTCTGTTCAAAGGACTCCCTTTGGTATCTCTTATAAGGTTGGTCTGGTTTCAACAAATTCCATTAATTTCTGATCATCTGGAAATCTCCTAATTTCACCATCATGTTTGAGGGACAGTTTTGCCAGGTATATAATTTTTGGTTGGAAATTTTTCTCTTTCCAGTTATATATATATACTATCCCATTGCCTTCTTGCTTGCATGGTTTCTGCTGAGAAATCAGAACTTATTCTTGTTGGTTGTCCTCTGTAAGTAACTTTTCATTTTTGCCATGCTGCTTTCAGGATTCTTTCTTTGTCTTTGGTTTTGATGAATTTGATGATGACATGTCTTAGTGATTTTCTTTTGGGGTCTATCCTGTTTGTGGTTTGTTGGACTCCCTGAATGGATATATTCTTATCTTTCATCATATCAGGGAAGTTCTCTTCCAATAAATCTTGGACAATTTCCTCAGTGGTTTCATTTGTCTCTTCCTGTTCTGGAATTCCAATTACACATAGGTTATTCCTTTTGATGTTATTCCATATGAACTTTAGGCTTTCTTTATTTTGTTTTTATCTTTTTTTCTGATTGATCCCTTTCCAAATAAGTATTCAGATATTAGTCTTCAATCTCATTAATTCTGTCTTCAATTGGTTCAATTCTACTCCTTTTCTCTTTCAATGTGTTATCTATTTCTGACAATTCAGTATTAATCTTCTGGATTTCTATCTGTAGATTTTGTATCATTTCTAATTTTTCAATTATTTTATCATTTTGTTCTTGTATTTTCTTCCAAAATTATTCTAGGGTTTTGTCTGTGTTTTCCTGAATTTTGTCAGTGTTTTCTTGATCTGTCTCTCAGTCTGAGGAACATACCTAAATTTAATTATTTTTAATTCCTTATTAGGGAGTTCCAATGCTGCTTCTTCCTCAGGGATGTGTTCTAGGTCTGTATCCTGCTCCCTTGTTTCTACCACCTTATTTTGCTTCTTTGTGTGGACTATGATGGTCTGTTGTCTCCGTGACATTGTGATGTTGTTGTACTTAGATCTCTGTTAACTGTTCATGAAGAGCAGGATGGGAGAGTCAGGCTCTTCCTGGTGGTCATTTATCATTGGCCAGTTGGTGGAGAAAGAAGTGGTGACTCTCACTCAGTAAGTGGAGTTGCAGGAGTTGTGGGTGTGCTTGCTTTGTATAGGCATGGTTGCTGTCTCCCACTCACTTAGACAAAAGCAACAATCAAAAAATTATAAATAGTAAAGGCAAGTGGACCAAAAACACACTGCATAAACACACAGGAACAGTCACAAAAAAAGGAAAAAAGAAAAGAAAAGAAAAGAAAAAACAAACTCCCTATCTAGGGAGAGGGCAATAAGAGAAAAAAGTGGTAGAGTAGGAGAATAATGAAGAAAAAAAGTGGGAAAAATGCAAAAAGAAAAATAAGGAATGGTGTTAACCACAAGAAAGAAAAAAATTGGAAACAGGAACAGGGAAGAGAGAAAAAGCTGAAAACTAGAACCTTGGAAGGGAAGAATAAAGAGTAATAATTAAAAGGACAATAATAATAATAATAATTTTAAAACAGACAAAAACAAACTAAAAGAAAAAAATCTGGGCAGTGCGGGGTGAGTCACTCAGGCTCCATCCAAGAACACAGACTGGGATGGAATTCCTGTCTGCCCAGAAGGTGGATGGGAATGAGGGATGGCTGCACCTCTGTTCACCAAGAGGGTGTGGAGTATAAGAGTAACAAGAGGAATATCGTACCTTTCCAGTCACTGGTGTCCAAAGTGTCTTTGGGGTTCCTGGCAAGTGGACCCTATTCTTACATCCCTGGATTCCAGGAGAATGCTATCACTTTAAATATCCAAAATGGTCAAATCACTTGTAAATATTCAAAATGGCTGCACCCTCTGGACAGGCAAAAGTCCACAGCTCAGCCTGCCTCCTCTTCGTTGCTTCCCCTTTTATTTACCAGCCACCAGTGTGATCCTCCATGCAGTCCCTGGATAGCAGGACTGATTTTTAGGTTAATTCTTGGGTCCTAACACCACTCAGCAATATCCAAGCAGTCCATGCTGTCAAGATCTCTGCCAAACCACACCTCTGTATGTCTCCTTTTTTGGAGTTTTCATGCAAATTCTTCTACTAGTTGGAGCTTAGTCCACTTCTATATCCTTCCCTTCAAAGCTCAGGGCTCCAAGATTATCTTCTATGTCTGTGTTAATTGGTTCCCCTTTTCTTTGTTGAAGAGGGTCTGCCTATTCTGCCATATTACTCTGTTGAAAATTTTGTGTCATGATTTTCATCTGCACTGTAGTTATACTTTTCCAGTAAGTGATTTCATCTTTAAAAAAAAAAAAAAACAATACTACTCTTTTGACTTGTAGCCTGTCTCATTTTACACACAATGGATTTTTCCACTTTTTTTTTTTTTTTTTGCCACAAAGGCAAACGGAAGCCTGTCATTATCTCGTTTCCATGATTCAATTTTAGAATATATTTCAACTTCTTAGAAATAAACAAGGCTTTAGAGGCATACAATGTCACCTGTAGTGGCAAGAAGGAAAGTAACAGTTGCAATTTAGGGACTAAATCTCACATACAAGAAATGTAGATATAGGTGTGTAGATGTGGATATCTGTATTTTCTGGGAACTGGTTTCACCAGTCACTTGCATAGAACACAGAGATGTTACATGGATAAAATTTGTAAAAAGTATGTGACAGAATTGTATCCTTTCACGTATATAATCTGTATGCTGAAAAAATAATCTGAAAGGTTGGACCATATGAAGAACAGGAAGAACAACCTTGCTTGCTGAAAGTGAAGAGGACTAAGTACTTACTCATGAAGATAAAAACTATAGCCTTCAGTATAGATTACACCTCAACATAAAGAGAATCAAAATCTTCACAACTCGTGATAAATGCAGGAAAAAAAAACCTGAAGTGGTCAACAATTTCATTTTACTTGGATAAACAATTAGTATCCATGAAAATAGCTGTTAAGAAACCAACGTATTGCATTGGGCAAATCTGCTACAAAAAAACTTCTTTAACAATTTAAAAAGAAAAGATGACACTGATGACCAAGGGGTTTCTGACCCAAGCCATGGTCTTTGCAATAGCTTCATATACATGAAAATTATGGATAATTAAAAAGGAATTGCTGGAAGACTCTACGTATTGCAGGTTTTTAATGACTTCTCCTCTGATCCTTATGGCACAATCTTCTCCACAGAATCTGGCTTCTTTGATTTTTGTTCAATATCCAGATTGAATGTGTATGGTGAAAGGACACAACACTGACACAGATCTTTCCTGATTTTCAACCTAGCACTATCCTATTTGTTCTGTTCAAATGGCTGCCTCTTGCTCTATATAAAGATTCCTCATGATCACAATTAGGTGTTCTGGAATTCCCATCCTTGGCAATGTTATCCATAATTTGTTATGGTCCACACAATCAAATGCTTTTGCATAGTCAATAAGACATAGGTAAACATCTTTCTGGTATTCTTTGCTTTCAGCCTATATCCATCTAACATCAGCAATGACATCACATGTTTCATGTCTTCTCTGAATCTGGCTTGAATTTTCTGGCAGTTTCCTATCAATATACTGCTGCAGTTATTTTGAATTATCTTCAGCAAAATTTTAATTGCATGTGCTATTAATGACACTGTTCAGTAATTTCTATATTCCTTAGGATCATCTTTCTTTGGAATGGATACAAATATAAATCTCTCCCTGTCTGTTGGTGAATCATCCAAATTTCTTGGCATAAACAAGTGAGCACCTCTAGCACTGCATCTGTTTGTTGAAACATCTTAATAGATATCCCATCAATTACTGGAGCCTTGTTTTCTTTTGCCATTTTCTTCACTGCAGCTTGGAATTCTTCCTTCAGTACCATTTGTTCTTGATTATATTCTACCTCCTGAAATGATTGAACATCAATCAATTCTTTTTGGTACAGTGACTCTGTGTATTCATTCCATCTTCTTTTGATTCTTCTTGCATTGTCTAATATTTTGTCCATAGAATCCTTTAATATTGCAATTTGAGGCTTGAATTTTTTCTTCAGTTCAAGCTTGAGATATGTCAGGTGCCTTCTTTCCCTTTGATTTTCCATCTCCAGGTCTTTGCACATTGTACTATTATATGTTACTTGGTCCTCTTGAGCTGCCCTTTGAAATCTTCTGTTCAGATCTTATATTTCCTCATTTCTTCATGTGCTTTAGCTACTCTCCTTTCAAGAGCAAGTTTCAGACTCTCTGCTGACATTCAGTTGGTCTTCTCTTCCTTTCCTTTCTTTTTAATGACTGTTTGCTTTCCTATCTTTTTAACGACCTTTTGCTTTCTTTATGTATGACGTTCTTGATGTCATCCCACAACTCTCCTGATCTTTAGTTTCTCGTGCTCAGTAGGTCAAACTGATTCTTTAGATAGTCTCTAAATTGAGGTGGTATATAATCAAGGACATACTATGTTTGGTAAAGTAGAGTGCCAGCAAAAACGTAGAAGACGCTCAACAAGAGGGATTGACACAGTGGCTACAATGATGGGCTCAAGCATAACAGGAATTGTGAGGATGGTCCAAGACAGGCAGTGTTTCATTCTCTTGTATTTAGGTTAGCTCTGGGTTGAAATTGACTCTCATGGCACTTAACAATAACAACAGTTGGGCATGGAATGGTATCAGAAATCTTTAAATTTTCATACCCATGATTACTAATGAGGTTTAGTATTTGTAATATGCTTTTTATCATGTTTGTTTCTGAATTTCCTGTTTATAACACTTTATCTTCTCATTTTAAAAATTGGCTTGTAGTATTTCTTTTTACTATTTTGAAACACAAGACTTTAATTGTGAAATTCCTTTAAAATATATTTTTTAAGTCTAAGATATGCCTTTATTGTTTGCAAGATATACCTTTGCAGTTAGTTTGTTGTGTTGAAACAAAATTTGTACTATTAATATTGTATATTTTAAAAGATTTTTCTGTATGGTTTGTGTTTTTTGTATGTGTGAGCTTTTTTTCTTTCCTGCTTCGAGAAGAAAAATGAATGGACTGTACATTCTTTAGCATTTTGTAAAGCTGTGCTTTTACATTTGAGTCTTTATGTGAAATAATGTATGATGTGATACATTGTTCTAATTTATTTTTACTGTATCGATAACTGAATAGAAATAAATTTTTCTTTAGTATAAACAAATACTGCAGCTAGCACCCCTGTATACATGAACACAAGCTTCTCTATGGTTACACCGCAAAGTGGAGAAACGGGAGTGAAGAATATGCTCATTTTCATAACTACCAGCCACTATTGCCAAATTCTTCTCCAAAGGTATTGTTCAAAACAGCACTACAACCAAAACATATGAGATTTACATCTCTATGAGGGTAATCAATTTATACATTTCATTCAATCTTATGAGAATTAATTGTTGCAGTAGACATTTTACAAATATATTTTTTTAAAATTTGTTTCATTGAGATATATTACACAATTACTTGTTCAAAGTGGTCAGCACACTGAATTACTTTGGTACAATTTTGTGAATACTAGTTTACTGCTTAAAAAAAAAAAAAAAAAAAAAACTACTGACATCAATTCTGACTTATAGTTACCCTGTAGTGATATTCAAATTTCCTCAAAGAATGTATTAATGAGTAATTCCTTCCCCCATTGTTACTTTGTCTGTATGAGACTATTTTAAAGGTGATGTGATCAAGTAAGACGATTTTACAATCATTTAATTGAAATTGTCTCATCTTTATGCTTTAAATATTCAGAATATTAATATCTTACACATCTGTATGAGCACTTGGCAATTTTAAAGCATTCTAATATGCATTTTGACAAGCATTTTAAACCTTCAAGTTTCTCACAACTACACACATTAAAGTAACACAGTGTTCTCTTTGTGCCTATGAGTCACTTTTAGTTTCTTAGCTACCTATTATTTTATGTCTCATCAAAAATGCTTGCATATTTATATCAACATTCTGTTTACCCCTTAGATTATTCATGCCTGAGTGGAGTGTCAGCTGCAGAAATAGAAGATTTAATGAGTTTCATGGGGATACCTCATTCCAGGAACAAAAACAGGAAAAGAAATAAAACACTAGTGCTTGCATACTAATATGGCCCCTTGTTAGAACAGATCTCAGGAGCACAAGATGATAGATAGTCCCTGTGCAATGTATTTCTCCTTCAGAGGGCCTTTACTTCCAATTCAGTTTTCTTTGTATAAATTCATCTCCCTCAGACCCTACACTAATGCCAATTTTTTTTTTTTTTTTTTTGCCTGGTTTATATCTGTTATCCCAGTTTAATTTTTTTTTTATTTTATTTTATGCACTAATGCCAAATTTTAAGCCACAAATACCAAATGAGGGAGATTGCCATTATTTTACCCTGAATATTCCATTATTTGCTCAGATTTTATTTTAAACTATTGTTTTTTTTTTGCTGTTTTTTTTTCTTTTTAAGAATTATTTTTGTTTGTAAGAGAAATAAGATATCATATAAATAAATATTAACTTATTAGCATTCTACATGCATTATTTTTCTTTGATAGAGAGGCTTAATTTACTTTGGTGAAGATAGTGCATTATAAAGTACCTTTTCACATACTTAATATAGGCTATGTAGTGCTAGTCTATTGGGATAGTAAGCAAAGTTAATTTAAAAGAGTGAAATTTAAGGTTTATGAAGTACATGAGAAGTGGAGAATTAAAGTAATTATTCATGCTCTTCAGGTTTTTTTAAAAAAATCAGTATACGTGTAAATAAAAACAGAAAGATCCTCTATCTGTATCATTTAGATATATTACTTTGTTTAGTGTGTGTGTGTGTATATGTGTGTATAGTAAATTCCATGGAATTATACTCTTGGAATACTAATGTTCATGAAAAATCTATAAATTTTATCTGTAATGAAAATGAAAACTCTCCTAGAGCCTCTAAATATCTTAAGGCCAGTAAGGATTTTTAAACAAACTTTGCCAGTATTATACAGAAGGATTTCATTAACTTATTTGAAACATAAGGGGAAAAATGCTTCGGTTCAGTTTTAAATCTTACTTTGAACTATATTCACCACTTTAGATGAGTGTTCTCTAAATTTCTTCAGATTTCAAAGAAAAAAACTTGTCATTAAAAATAGAAAGGGGTTAATTCCTCTGCACATAAAGAGTTCTCTTATGTGGTGCTCAGATGACAAGGAAGAAGGAGATGGGCAAGAGAGACAAATGGGAAGAAGCAGTAAAGGAATTAGTAATTTATGTAAGGCACTACATATTTTAAGGAGTTCTGGTGTCATTGTGGTTGAAACATTCGACTGCTAACCAGCAAGTCGATGGCTCAAAGCCACCAGCTGCTCCACAGAAGAAAGATGAGACAGCCTGCTGCAGTAAAGATTTACAGCCTTGTAAGTCTCATAAGGTTTCCTGTGAGGCAGTTCTACTCTGTTCACCATGGGTCAGAATTGACTCAGTGGCAGTGGTTTTTTTTTTTTTTTTTTCCTTTTTCTTGGTTTGTACATATATTATTATCTTGTTGTTGTTGTTGTTGTTATGTGCCGTTGAGTCAAACCCGACTCATAGCGACCCCTCCTTGGGTTTCCGAGGCAGTATCACTACGGAAGTAGGATTGCCCAACCTTCCTTCCGAGGAGTGGCCTTCCTTCCGAGGAGTGGGTTTGAACTGCCAGCCGTCTGGTTAGCAGGCAAGTGTCTTAGCCACTATGCTACCAGAGCTCCCATTATTATCTTGATTGATACTATATCTTGTAATCCACTTGTTCATTCCACAAAACAAATATTCCTTCTGTTTGGAGAGAAAAGTTAGCAACTTTCCCAGGTTGCATGGTTAGTAAAAAGAGCCTGAGTCAGAATCTGAACTTGATCCTCTTTGTGGCCACAAAGTCAAAGCTTTTTTCCAGCACATCATGCAGCAAGCAGAAATAAACAGGGAATAAATAAGGGAATTTGGACTCAGTATGCTAAATTATGCAAATATGCCTGAGAAAACCATGAGTTTGCTTTTAACGCTCTTCTTTGTTGCAGAGAAGGAACAAATATATTGCCAACATCTGCTTATGTAACATAACTACTGAGAGAATTTAAAAATATATGTCCTACAAAGAAACAAAATTTACAAAATATTTTGTTTGTTTTAGATATCACTTATTGAGGCCTTTTTATGCCAGCAGTGGTTCTGCTATAACATTTCAACTGTTCAACAAGACAGTGAAGGAAGTACTGTTTACCAATTTTTATCTATGAACATACTGAGGTTCAGAGAATGATCAATATCACAAAGGCACAGAGTGACTTAGCAAGATTTAATGAAAAGTCTCCCAACGTTGAATCTTGTAACCTCATGGTCTTCCCACTACTCTATGCTGACAGTTCAGTGCATCAAACTTATAGGACACTTGAGAGGCCAACAATGATTCCAAATTAGAGAACTGAAGCAATTATTGGTATTATTCACATTTTTTTAATTCCTTAGTTACACAGAGAAACCCAATGACTTGGATTCTATAACATCTAATTAGTGAACACAATCATTTTTTTCATGTTGCCCAAGGAAATTAAATTAAGGAAAAAGAAAACCTCCATCAAAATCTTTTTAATTAGATAAAACAAAATAAGAAAAAACTTCTTTAATATACCTTGAATATGCTGATAGAAAATATTAGATTTTTCCAGTCATAATTCAGGAAGATCATACAATTGACAGATTAAACACTGTGGCTCTTGAGTTCAGACTCCTGTAATCAAAATCTTATTTCTAGAAGATATTTCCTTAAGCAATTACATAACATTTCTGAATTTTGCTTTCTCCATGTGTATAATAACATGTAGGAGACATAATTGTGCACATACAAATCATTTAGGATGCTTGGTTATAAGTTTGACAAAACTAACCTAAATAATGAAATGCATAGGCTGTTGTAAATAAAGAGTTCAGAGATTTCAACAATATTTTGATCACAGCTTTGGCTCTGTTTTTTCTGAGGTTTTGTGGCAATGTTGGCTTACTTAGGGTAGACATCAAATATACATCCTCAGCTTCATTCAAATTTAACCACCTAGTGACCCAGTCTACCTTAAAACTGTTTCTGTGGCAAGATGATGGGAAAGAGTATTCTCTTTGGTTTAGGCCAACCTGTGGTGCTGGGGAAAGCCATATCTTAAGAAAACTACATATAGTCTTCACAGTGAAGGAAGAGATAAGAATGACAGCTGGAGACACAAAAAAGCAAAAAACAAAAAAAATCACTGCAGGCTGCCTATGGTGTGACTGTAAAATTGAAAGAAATCTGTGTAATACATCAATAGAGCCTCTAAAACACAGTAAAAGATGCATAAATATTATTTGCCTAATGATTTTTCTTTATTTGCATTCAATTTGATGGTTTTATTAGCAGACAACCTAAATTATAGAAGGCAAGATTATACAGAGTATTTAGAAATATTATTCTAGGAAACTAGCTCTACATGATAGATTGTGGTTATTTTATGTGCTGAGTTTGGCCGACACAGTGCATCAAACCATATATCTTGGTTCAAAGACTCTTTTTTTACTCTCGTCCTCCCTTAATTCTTTTCCATGAAAAAATATTTTTAAATTGAATTAATCATTCAGTAACAGTTGATTTGGTAATATTAACTACATTAGAGTGATTTCATTAACGACTCCAGTGGTTTATAACCTGTATTGTATTCGTGACATATTTTCAAATGCACTAATTTTTGGCTGAATACTTAAAAGGGCTTAAAGAAAATGGCTGATTTTTTAAAAGAATCTTTTGGAAAATTGGAGGGAAAAACAACTTTTTTTATAATCATTTACTTATTCACTTAAGAACTGAGTGGCTCTACAGTTTTATTTTCTGTTATGGCTACATTCTCATGAACTTGTGAGATGAAGTTTTCACATATTCTGATAAACATGCCATTCTCTTTACTTCACCTTTCCCTTCCCCTCATCTCTTTTATATTGTAAGAAGTTTCGTGTCACTTCACCCACTCTGGTTTTCTATAGTGATAGTCGTAAATAATATTTATTGCATACCTATTATTTGCCACAGAGGCTGTTTTAAGTATTTTATATGAAATAACTCTTCTAATCCTAAGTAGTGACATTTTTTTTGTGAAGGATTGTTATGAATTTTTTACATGGTGTTGTTGTTGTTGTTATTTGCCGACTAGTCAGCCCTGACTCATAGCGACCCCTCCTTGGGTTT
>NW_006921962.1:1349563-1357477 GCF_000298275.1 Orycteropus afer afer
ACACTGTTGAGTCAGATCCGACTCATAGTGACCCCTCCTTGGGTTTTCGAGGCAGTGTCACTACAGAAGTAGATTGCCCAATCTTCCTTCAAGAAACTGATAAAATACATCAGAGACTTATCATTTTTTTTTTTTTTTTTTTGGCTATTAGTAATAAAATTCTCAATGAAAGAAAATAACATGGAAGGGAAAAGAGTCATACAGAGAAGACCAGCAGAGCTTAGACAAGGAAAAAGGAAAGATACTTCCACAAAGGGCATGGGGATAGCGTTGTCTGACATCTTCTAATTTTTTGAGGGGGGACAGAGAGAGATCAACAGCAACAGCCCAAGGCTGATTCCTATGAAGTGAAAGTCAGACATGCCACCACCCTCCAACCTTTTCACCAATTCTGACACCAATCATCCCTCCCACAGCACTCACTACTTCTCTTCCTGGTTCGATAATTTGTTGTAATGACCACACAGAAGTCACAGACAATACTCACGATTGTGGGGTTTATTAGGGAAGTTGTCCTTGTTAGGTGTCATCCGGTCTGTTTTGACTCGTAGTGACCCTATGTACAGAAAACACTGCCTGGACCTGCACCAGTTTCACGATCTTTGACCTACCTGAGCCTGTTGTTGCAGCCACTGTGTCAATCCATCTCTTTGAGAGCCTTCCCCCTTTTTGCTGACCCTCTATTTTATCCTTCTCCAGGGCAGAGTCCCTTCTGACAACATGACCAAAGTAGATGAGACGAAGTCTGACCTTTCTCGCTTCCAAGGAGCATCCCAGCTAAACTTCATCCAGTACAGATTTGTTCATTCTCCTAGCTGTCCATAGTACCTTCAGGATTCTTTGCCAACAGCACAACTCAAAAGCATCAACTCTTCTTGAGTCTTCCTTATCCATTGTCCAGCTTTTACTTGAATATGAGGTGATTGAAAACACCATGGCTTGGGTTATGTGCACCTTAGTCTTCAAAGAAACATCTTTACTTTTCAGCACTTTAAAGAGATCTTTTGCACCAGATTTTCCCAGTGCAAAATGTGTCATCAATTTCTTGACTGCTACTTCTATTGGTGTTAATTGTGGAACCAAGCAATATGAAATCTTTGACAAGTTCAATCTTTTCTCCATTTATTATGATGCTGCTTATTAGTCCAGTTGTGAGAATTTTGGTTTTCTTTCATTAAGGTATATAATCCATACCACAGATTGTAGTTTTTAATCTTCATCAGTAAATGCTTCAAGTCATCTTCACTTTCAGCAAGCCAGGTTGCGTCATCTGCATATCGCAGGCCAGGTTGTGTCGTCTGCATATCACAGGCTGTTAATGAGTTTTCCTCTAACCCTGACGCCATGTTCTTCTTTGTATAGTCCAGCTTTTCTGTTTATTTGCTCAGCATACAGTTTGAATGAGCATGGTGAGAGGATACAATCTTGGCACACTCCCTTTCTGATTTTAAACCATGCAATATCCCTTAGTTCTGTTCAAACAAAGTAACAGGCAACAATTCAGGTTCAAGACTGCTCAGGATACAACTCTTCTATCAGAACAGCCTCCCCCTCTGCCATGCCCGTAAGCACATTTCTGCTTAGTTTGTGGCCTCTTGGCCTGGCCTCTGCTCTGCTCTAGCAAGTGTTACAGAGCTGTTCTAGCTCTGCTGCTAGGGGAACCTCACTCTGCCAGCAAACCTTCTGCCCAAAGGCACTTAGCTTTCTTGCTATGTGGCCTCACAAGCCTGCTACTCTGTTTTGTGCTGATATCTCTGTGGTTGTCTCACATAGGAGCTTGGTCCAAGGATTCATTCCACTCTCAGCACGTCTCTGCATTGATGGTAGTGAGATTCTCCCTTCTGCTTCTATGAGGGATCCTTGTAAGCCTAGCAGAATGTCCAATCCAACATTAGGACTGCATACACCTTATTTCCATGGTCCCATTCCCACAAGAGTGCTGTGTACTTTATTTACACTACTACAAGCTATCTTATCCCCTTGGTAGGCCACAAACACATTATAATTGCTTGGTTTCACCCAGTCATCTTCTGGCAGGCACCACAAAGACGATGGCTAGAAGAGCCATATTCAGTAAATCACGGCACACAATACTTGACAGAGACCGTTCTTAGCTTTTTGTCTAAGGGCCTGAGCAAGTGCTTTAGTGATGAGCATGAGAAATTAATGAATTAGTTATAGCTAGTTATTTTATTGGGAGCTTTGGTAGCATAATGGCTAAAGCACTTGACTGCTAACCAGAAGGCTGGTGGTTCAAACCCACCAGCCACTCCTCGGAAGGAAGGTTGGGCAATCCTACTTCCGTAGTGATACTGCCTTGGAAACCCAAGGAGGGGTCGCTATGAGTCGTGGCTGACTCGACGGCACATAACAACAACAACAACAACAACAGTTATTTTATTACGTCTAATTTAACTGCACACCAAACTTGATTTTCTCTATATTGTAAGTTCAATTATTTCCCTATAATTTCTCATAATTTAAGTCAAAGAAGCATTCCTAATACTATTATAGTTTTATCTGGAGAGGGACCTCCATCAGCAATAGCAGTTAAGGTCATTATATTCAGAGAGGCCATGTCCTCTAAGTAGCAATGCTTAAAGACTACTGCAGTAATAACACATTGCAGTGTAGAAGTTTTTGCCATTATATTCTTCTTATTTATTTATTTAAGAAAAAACATTCTTTTTACAAGGAAATAAGTGAAAAAGAATATAAAAGTAAAATAGAAGCTAATAACTCATGCTTAGAAATAGAATAAATAATAAGTTCTTAGAACATGATAACCATAACAATTTTCTAACATCCTTTCAGAAAAAGTAATTTATACTATAATTGAGTTTTCTGGTCAGAAGCTGTCCATGAGCATCATCTCCTTTTGGCATGTTTGACCCTTCTTTCCACTGCACTAAATAGCACCATAGTTTCTTTTGTTAACATGAGAACCATAGACTACTTTCAATAAGTTTATCAACTCAAACTTAATCTTAAGTCTAGGTACACCCCCACTTGCCAGCAAGCCTCCTATCCAAAGGCACTCAGCTTTCCCCCTCCATGGGCTGGCAAGCTCACTGCTCTGTCCATTGCTTCTTGGCTCCACAGCTGCTGTCTGGTTGCTTTCTCCCTGATCTCTCTCCACTATCTCCCTGCCACTTTTCTGCTGACTCTCTGTCATTGTCTCAGTGCAGAGATCTTGGTCTAAGGGCACACTCCACTCCCAGCTTCTCTCCCTTGATGGCAGTGAATTCCCCTCTTCTACTTCTAGGAAGGCTCACTTTAAGCCTGGCAGAATGACAAAATTGATCAATCCCAACATTAGAGTTTCCTACACCTTATTTTAGGAGCTCTGGTAGCATAGTGGCTAAAAGCAGTTGACTGCTAACCAGAAGGCTGGCGGTTCAAACCCACCAGCCACTCCTCGGAAGGAAGGTTGGGCAATCCTACTTCCGTAGTGATACTGCCTCGGAAACCCAAGGAGGGGTCGCTATGAGTCGGGGCCGACTCGACGGCACATAACAACAACAACAACAACACCTTATTTTGATGGTCCCACCCCCACAAGGGAGTGTACCTTTTTACATTACTAACAAGCTATCCAATCCCCTTGGTAGGCCATAAATGCCTTATATTTTCATAGTTTCACTCAGTAATTATGTGGGAGTCACAAAGACCATGGCTAGAAGAACCATATCCAAGTAATTCATTGTATCACATGGACATTTTTCACTAGTTAAGGTAAACTATTTTTGGTTTTAAGAAGACTTCAGGAGGTATTTTTGCTTTAAGGTTTAAAGAGGATCTCAGGGGAATAGCTTCAGGGGTTCATCTACCCTCCATGGCTCCAGAATGTCTGGAGACCATGAGAACTTGAAATTCTGTTCTACATTTTCCACCTTTTGATCAGGATTCTTCTAAGGACTCTTTGATGATCAGTAACAACAGTTGGACATCATCCAGTTCCTCTGCTCTCAAGGCAAAGGAGGTAGTAGTTTATGGGGCCAATTGCCCATTCTGAATCAGACAATTATATAGTCTATTATGGCAGCAATGAAAAATAAAAGAGGAATGGTATCTCATTCATTGTGAAAAAGAACATTTTAATATCTATCCTGAAATACAAAGCTGCTAGTGAAAGGATGATGTCCATACATCTACAAGGAAGACCCATTAATACAACTATTATTCAAATCTATGCACAAATCACTAAGGCCAAAGATGAAGAAATGGAACATTTTTACCAATTTTCTGAAATTGACCAAACATGCAAGCAGGATATATTAACACTTGCTGGTGATTAGAATGCAAAAGTTGGAAACAACAACCAACCACTTAATATTGCATATACCTTTTTTCCAACAACATAAGGGGTGACTATACACATGAACCTTGCCTGATGGACTACACAGGAATCAAATCAACTACATCTGTGGAAAGAAGCAACGGAGAAGTTAAATATCATCATTTAGAACAAGGGCAGGAGCTGACTGTGGGTCACACGATCAATTACTCATATTCAAATTTAAGTTGAAGCTGAAGAAAATGAAAACAAGCCCATAGGAGCCAAAATATGAACTTAATTATATCCTACCTGAACATAGAAAATATCTAAAGAACAGATTTGATAGATTGAACACTAGTGACTGGAGACCAGATTAGCTGCAGGATGGCATCAAGAACATCACATATAAAGAAAGTAGAAGATTATCAAAAAGATATGAAAGGAAGAGAAGACCAAAATAGGTGTCAGAAGAGACTCTGAAAGTGCAATTTAAAACAGAGTAGCTAAAGCAAATGGAAGAAATGATGAAGTAAAAGATCTGAATAGAAGATTTCAAAGGGAAGCTCAAGAGGACAAAATAAGGTATTATAATGCAATGTGCAAAGACTTGGAGATGGAAAATTAAAGGGAAAGAACACACTCAGCATTTCTCAAACTGAAAGAACTGAAGAAAAAATTCAAGCCTCAAGTTGCAATATTGAAGGATTCTATGAGGAAAATATTGAACAATGCAGAAAGCATCAAAATAAAATGGAAAGAATACACAAAGTCATTGTACCAAAAAGAACTGGTTGGTGTTCAGCCATTTCAGGTAGGAGCATATGACCAAGAACCAAAATTATTAAGGAAAAACTACCTAGCCTACCAAATGGAAGAGATCCATAATTGTGCCCATTCCAAAGAAAGGTGATCCATCAGAATGTGGAAATTATTAAACTATATCATTACTATCACACACCTGCTAAATATTTAAATAAGCTCTATTGCCCTATTATTGAAAAATAAGTTTCAAAGTTACTTTGCACAAACTTTTCTTCTTTAGTTTCAATGTTAGAAGGGTCAAGTTCCACTAAGTCAGAATAGAGGTGAGTGAAGACTGCCGTATGATACTTTGAGATTTGACGTCCTAACTTTTGTGTGACATAACTTTTTCAAATCACTAAAAAGCTTACTTAGCTTGTGCTGAATGCCCATTCATGTAACAAAAACTTCCTGTATTCACCTGAAGAATTATTAGAAGCAAGAGCTTTTTGAATGAAGTAATCAAATGAGTAAGATTCCTTTAACACACTAAGGTTTTTTATTTTTCCCCCCAATCTTTCTCTATTATATTCATTTATCTGAAATTTTCTTATTTTTATTTTGTTCTAGTAATACTTTTGGATACACTGACAAATTCCCTCTATAACCCTACTCATCAGAAGGAAGTTTGGGTAATCTACTTCCATAGTGATACCACCTTTGAAACCCAAGAAGGGATCACTATGAGTCGGATCTGACTCAACGGCAGTGCATGCATTAACCCTACACAGATTTCTATCTTTCTTATCATGTCTTTTCATCATTCATTATTCTTTTTCTTATATATATATATAGAAAGAGAGTGAGCACTGGTTGCACAGTGGTTAAGTGCTTGGCTTCTAGCTAAAGGGTCACAGTTTGAACCCACTAGCAGATGTGGGTTACAGTCTACTTCTGTAAACATTACATCTTTGGAAACCCTATGGGGAAGTTCTACTCTGTCCTATGGAGTTGCTATGGGTCAAACTTGACTCTATTGCTAAGGGCTTGAGGTGGCCTTAGAAATATGACATTCTCTTTTCTAATCAATCAGAGATTTTTTTAAAAAATCAAATATTAAGAAATAAAGTTTTTCACTTTATACCTTCTGTTAAATGATGGAAATACTCAAGCAAATAAACATTTTTGTCTGTCTGATTTGGTTGATGGTTAGTTTTGCTCTTCATTTATGGTACTCTTGCTGGAGCATCATAGGAAGGCACTAGAAGAGGTTAGTGACAGTTCAAATGGAGAGTGTGTATGATCAGATAAAGACAGCTTTCCACAGTATAATTTGAACGTTCTCAGATATGAATTACATCATGATAAGCATCATTGGTGTTCTACCACAGGATATAAAGTGATGCTCTGAAGTCCAAAAGAAGGCTGGATCTCTTGTGCATTTTGATTTTCTTTTTCTCTCTCAGCCTGCATATGTTTGCTCCCATTGCTGCAGAAGGTGGCATGACAAAAGCTCTTCTTATCGCCAAATAATCATTTAATAGTCTTTCACTGGACATCAGGCCCTCATTACTCACAACCTTCTACTTGTAAACCATTTGTTTTCTTATAACAAAATGTGTGTATGTGTGTGTGTGTGCGCACCTATATATAAGCCAAGGAAGTAGATCTCTGTAGTAGATCAACTGAAAAAACAGGTACCTTGATCAAGATCAAGACTAATTTTTACCCTTTATTATGAGTTATTTGAATACATAGAAAAATTATATCTTCTTTCTGATATTTTTTGGAAAATATTCAGAAAATGGATATCTCTTATATGTTTATAAGTTGTTTTTGTTTTCTAAATATAGGAGATATTTATAGGCTGAAGTTAAAGTCTGGGAAATAAAAGAAATAGACAAGACACATAGTTTATCTCTTGGGAAACTCTTTGTGTTTTCCATTGAGACATTGTTATAGTCATTTCAAAATATTTCATGGATCTAATATTAGTATCATGCAACTTTAGAAGTGATAAAGACAACCTAATGCAGACCTCTTACTTCCCAGATGGCAAACAGCTGTCTTCTTATTCACAGTTCATAAGCTATTCTACAACATAAAAATATCTTTGTCTTCTTAGAAGGATATGAAATAACCAATAAGAAGCATATTCATATTTATTTGTTTAAGGAATGTAACTGGTAAGGTATCTATAAGAGAATAACGCTCTGATTTTTTTAACTTGTTTGTATAACTTGTAAATCAATATTTTAAATGAAGCACACTCTTTTAGTAGTAATAAGACTTTGTTCAGAAAATTAGTAGCTATTTTGCCTATTTTATATCATGTAAAGATACTGAAATAACAATATTAGTATTAAAGATATACAAATTAATATGAAATCTAATAAAAATTCTGCGTTGGTTGAGTGACGTTATCGTACATAGCACACACATCATTTGAAATTTTCATTTATAAATAAATAAAAAAATAAACCCAAACTATCAAGTAAGAAATATCAAGTGAGAGTCTATCTTTGATTAGAGTTCAAATTGCATTTTAAAGCACAAAACTTTACTAAAAATTCTTTTAAATTCATACAGTGTCTTTAATTTCATGCAGTCCTTTAAGTAGTGAGTGTCATACAACTCTGGTATGTTTCTCTTTATTAAATGAATTATTTTGAAAAAAAGAGCTGACTCCTTCAAATAGATGTTGTATTTGCTAAATGAATACTTTAGTCTATAATTTTTTTTTAATTTTTCTGACCTAATAGAGACTATTTCAATAGTACATAATAGACAACTGAAAAACCAGCTTCGTCTCTTGGAATTTTACAATCTATACTGAATAAAAATTAACTAGAGGGAATCTCTAGTTTTATAGAACATAGACTTAGATGGTTGAT
>NW_006921962.1:1361137-1380350 GCF_000298275.1 Orycteropus afer afer
CAAGAATGGCCAGACTTCGTCTCACCTATTTTGATCATGTTGTAAGAAGGGACCATTCCCTGGAGAAGGATGTCATGCTTGGTAGGGTGGAGGGTCGATGCAAGAGGGGGAGGCCTTCAACGAGATGGATTGACACGGTGGCTGTGATGATGGGCTCGAGTATAGCAGGGATCGTGGGGCTGGCGCGGGATCGGGCAGTGTTTCGTTCTGCTGTGCATGGGGTCACTATGAGTCGGAAATGACTCGACAGCACTTAACAACAACAACATTATGAGAATGTTTATTTCATTAGTTGGAGATACTCTGTCTTGAGATATTCTCTCTCTCTCTCTGTTTCTTTTTCCCCCAAAACTTCTGAGAGTTGGATACTGTTTTCTGAAGAGAAGCAGAATCAGTGAGGGATATATATAGAGAGAGAGAGAGGAGAGAGAGAGAGATTTATCTTGAAAGAATAGCTCATACAATTGTTGAGGCTAGAAAGTCTCAAGTCCATAGGTCAGACGTCCCTGGGTCAGATGTGAGGCTGGAGGTGTCTCCTGACACACACTGCTGCAGGGGCTGACCAACCCCAGATATGCAGGTCAGACAGCAAGCTGCTGGCTCATGGATTACAGAGGCTGATGAATCACAAATTGGCAGGTAAGAGTACAGGCTGCTGGCTCAAAGACTGCCTAGCTTAATGAATCTCAAGATTGGCAGGGAATATAATAGGCTACTGTTTCAAGTCCAAAGAACTGGACATCAGATGATGATGATGAGCAGGATTCAGATAAAGCAAAAAGCAGAGAGCTATGCCAAGCTGTCCAGAGATATCAGAAGCAGGCCATATCTCTGAGGAAACTCCCTTTCAGCTGATTGGCTTCTCTTAGCACATCTCATCATAGAGGTTGTTACTTTACATCAGATCTCATCATGAGGGATAACTGCATAATAACTGCTAACCCACTGAGAATCATGGCCCAGCCTAGGTGACACATACTATGGGTTAAAAAAAAAAAGTAAGTAAAAAAAAAAAAAAAGAAACAAATATATATTTTTTAAAATACCTGAATCTTGTTCTTTCAGGTAAGCTGTTCCCTGGTCATTGCTTCCTATATTTATCTAAAACTGTGGAACCGTACTTTGGGAATCACTGACATGAACCACTTGACCATCCTCTATTTTTCTGTCCAAAAATCTCAATGTTTATTTTAATTGCATCATTTTCTATTGTATTATGTGATCATTTTAGTTAGAAATTTTCTATTTTTCCAAACAGACATATTATTTTGATAAAAGGAATATATGTGTATATATATATATATATAATTTGCTATTAGTTTAAGCCTTATGAAATTGCCACTATAATAGACAAAAACATTAAATTTTTAGCACTTTCACATTGCTATTCATATCCGTATTTGTACCCATTCCAAAGAAAGATGATCCCACAGAATGTGAAAATGATGGAATAATATCATTGCTATCACACACAAGTAAAATCTTAGTGAAGATAATTCAAAAACGTTCGCAGCAGTATATTGACAGAACTTCCAGAAATGCAAGCTGGCTTCAGAAGGGGACATTGTGGAGTTAAGTTTGTGTGTCAACTTGGCTGGGCCTGGTTGAGTGACTGGGCAGCTGGTGGTAGTATTCCCTAAAATGAGGCCAGTAATCAACTCCATGGTGGAATCTACTGGGAACAGCTGAGTTGCTGCCTTAGGGATGTGGTCTGCTTCTTGTATATAAGGAGAAACCTTGGTGAATGGTCTCTAGCATATGGCACATTTGAACCCTGCATGTAGCTGTGTCATTGTTCAGCAGCCTACCATGCTCTGCCAACCTTGGGACTTTCAATGGACTTGAATAAATGGCCTGCCATGTGGTTTGGTAACATTGGGACTGTGTCATTTTACTTGTCAACCTTGGGCTTGTCAGCCTCAGCAGCCAGCAGTCATCTGAGTAAAGAAAAACCTCCAGCTTCAGTGGGCCAGGAGCAGGAGGCAGAGCTGAAGCCAAAGGTTGAGGCGCTTTCACCCAACCCCTAGAGCCTGGCACTTTAACTCGGACTTAAAGCCTCCTAAATATAAGAGAAGGAGCTCTGGTAGCCACTCCTTGGAAGGAAGGTTGGGCAATCTACTTCTGTAGTGATGCTGCCTTGGAAACCCAAGGAGGAGTTGCTATGAGTCAGGTCTGACTCTATGACACATAACAACAACATAACAACAACTGTAAGAGAATAAGCTCCTGTTTATTCAAGCCATCCCATTTGTGGTACTTTCTTGTCAGAGTGGCACTAGGTAACCAAAACAGACATGGAGCAAGGGATATCATAGCTGATGTCAGATGGATCTTGGTTCAAAACAAAGAATACCAGAAAGATGTTTGCTGGTGTTTTATTGACTATGCAAAGGCATTCAATTGTGTGGATCATAACAAATTGTGGATAACATTGAGAAGAATGGAAATTCCAGAACACTTAATTGTACTCATGAGGAACCTGTACATAAACCAGGAGGCTGTCATTTGAACAGAACAAGGGGATACTGCAGGGTTTAAAATCAGGAAGGGAGTGCATCATTTTATCTTCACACACAAAAAAACATTACAAAATATTATCTGCATACTTTCACCATACTTATTCAATGTGTATGCTGAGCAAATAATCCGAGAAGCTGGACTATATGAAGAAGAACGTGGCATCAGTATTAGGGGAAGGCTCCTTAACAACCTGAGACATGCAGACAACTCAACTTTACTTGTTGAAAGTGAGGATGACTTGGAGCACTTACTGATGAAGATTAAAGACTACACTCTGCAGTATGGATTATACCTCAATATTAAGAAAACAAGAATTCTCACAACTGGACCTATAAACAGTATCATGATAGATGGAGAAAAGATTGAAGTTGTCAAAAACTTCATATTACTTAGTTCTACAATCACCGTCAATGGAAGTAGCAGTTAAGACATCAAAAGATGTATTGCATTGGTCAAATCTTCTACAAAAGACCTCCTTCAAGTGCTGAAGAGCAAAGATATCTCCTTGAAGACTAAGATTCACCTAACCCAAGCCATGGTATTTTCAATCACTTCATATACATATGAAAGCTGGAAAATGAATAAGGAAGATTGAAGAAAGTTGATGCTTTTCAGTTGTGGTATTGGCGAAGAATGCTGAAAGTGCCATGGACTACTAAAAGAACTAACAGATCTGTCTTAAAGGAAGTGCAGCCGAATGGTCCTTGGAAGTGAGAATAGACAGACTTTGTCTCACCTACTTTGGTCATGTTGTCAGAAAGGACCATTCTCTGGAGAAGAATGTCATGCTTGGTAAAGTGGAGGGTCAACAAAGGAGGAAAAGGCCCTCAACTAGATGGATTGACATGGTGGCTGCAGTGATGGGATCAGGAATAGTAGGGATTGTGAGGCTGGCAAAAGACCAGGAAGTGTTTTGTTCTGTTGTACATAAGGTTGCTATGAGTCTGAGATGACTTGACATCAACACATAACAACACATAACAACAACAACAAATTTCACATAGTCAGAGTTCAAATTAATACCTGCCAAGTAGGTTGTGTATACTTCAAAATGCATGATTTATTCTTTCATAATACTCATTGTATACTGAGTTTTATGTTCTTAAATACATATTATTCTACCTTGTAAACTGCCGAGGATAATGTAGTCAGGTTTTTTTTTTATTTTAATGAGGAAGAGCAAAATATATTTTTGTTGAAGAAATGAATGAGCAAGTGCAAGTAGTAGTAGAAAAGGGCTAAATGAAGTTATTGAATTAACAAATGAAATGAATGTAGTTCAGTCTTTTTCTACTTGGAAATATTTCCTAACTAGAAAGTGTTATGCAAAACAGAGTTGGAAAAGAGATAAACAATATAAAATTCTATAACATATGCTATGCATTTTCAACACAGAAACATGGATATTTGTTCATTTGTTCATCCAGTAGTTTGTATTCAGCACTTACAATAGACATGAGGGAGCTCTGGTAGTGTAGTGCCTAAGGCATTTGACTGCTAACCAGAAGGCTAGCAAGCAGTTCAAGCCCACCAGCCACTCCTCGGAAGGAAGATGGGGCAATCTACTTCTCTAGTGACACTGCCTTGGAAATCCAAGGAGGGGCCGCTATGAGTCGGGTTCTAATCGATGGCACGTAACAACAACAACATAGACATGAGAGAAAAAAAAATGTATTGAGTTCTTATATGCCAAGCAAGATTCTAAATATTTTTCATGCTTTAACTCATTTTATCTTCACACACAAAAAAACTTACAAAATATTATCTGCAAGTTACACATGGATTAAATGAGACATAGAAAAATTAAGTAACTTGGTCAAGAGTACACAAGTCATAATTGGTAGAGATGGGCTTCGTGTAACGTGTCAGGTCCCAAAGCCCATTCCTTTAACCATTATCAGGTCTTGCTTCTCAAGATAAGATGTTGCTTCAACATCCACTAGACTCTGAGATCAGAAATCTTTTCTATTGTTTTTATCACTGCATCCTAAGCACCCACATCGATGTCTCATTCATCATATGTGCACAGAAACTATTGTTGAATAAATAAATGATTGCTTGAGACAAATTCCTCTAGAGAAGTGATATGGTGAGATAAAGTTCTTAATAGAAGTATTATAAAATATACTGTAGAAATCTTAGGACACAGAACCTAAGTTTGCCAGGTATAATTTGAAAAGATTTTATGAAAGAATAACATATGAGCAGTGTTTAAAAGATATTGTCCACAGAAGAATATCTCACACAGGAAATAGCATTTACAAACATTCTGAGTATTAAAATGAGTTAAGTTATATTGCTGGCAGTTTATGGAACATAGTAGAGATGAGGAAACGGGGAAGTTCCTCTGGAACAGTTAGAAGAGTGATGTATCTCACTTTCAAGACATTGCATTTAATCTTACAGGCAATGGCAAGTCAGTAGGATTTCCTTCTTCCTTCTTTCCTCTGTTTTTGTTTGAATCTACTTTTTAAAGAAGTTTGATTCATTGCTTTTAAATATTTTTATTGGCACTGCACTTATTTCCCAGGTGGGTTGTATAAAATGCCAGTCACTTTAAATTATTAAGGAGTTCTGGTGGCATAGTGGCTAAGGCATTTGATTGCTAACCAGAATGTTGATGGTTCAAACCCACAAGCCACTCCACAGAAGGAAGATGGAGTAATGTACTTCCACAAGATTTCTCAATTCTCACTGCAGTCAAGTCAGATCCGACTCATAGCGACCCCTCCTTGGGTTTCCGAGGCAGTATCACTACGGAAGTAGATTGCCCAGCCTTCCTTCTGTGGAGCGGCTGGTGGGTTTGGACCAACAGCCTTCTGGTTAGCAGTCAAATGTCCTAGGCACTGTGCCACCAGAGCTCCTTCCGTAAGATTTACCTCTTTGGAAACCCAGTGAGAGCCACTGTGAGTCAGAATTGACTTGATGGCAGTGAGTTTGGTTTTGGTTTTAAGTTATTAAAACAAAGACTTCAGGTACTAAAACAGCATAACAAAGTATAGAAACCAGCTTACACAAAATCTGGCAGGACAGCCAGTGATGTGACTGTCTTCTAGAATAAAATAAACCCTTTCAGAGGAAGATAGTAAAAGTGCACAGTTTCTACAATTTTCCACTCATAATGTCTAACATGCAATAAAAATTACTAGACTTCAAAGAAATAGGAAAGTTTGAATTGTCAAGCAATTTAAAAAATAAATAAGTATTCAGGAGGAAAAACTGCTGATGTGGCTGAGATTTTAGAAACAATAGACAAGGATTTTAAAGGACCTGTTCAGAAGATCAAATACAGCAGAAGAAAGTGTCACAGAATTTGAACATAGATCAATTGAAATTATCCAATTTGAAGCTAGAAAGATAGATTGTAAGAAATGAACACAATTCCAGTGAACTGTGATAAGTACTAAGTGGTCTGATGTATGTGTCACTGGACTTCTAGAAAAAGAGGGAAAATTGAAAAGAAAAAATATTTGGATAACTTTTTTTTTTTTACAAATTTAGTAAAAAGTAAAAAGCTCAGCTAACTCCACACAAGGAAAACACTAAGAAAACATACCTAGGGATATTATAATCAAACTGCTACTGAATATCAAAGGTAAATAGTGAATATTAAGTAGCAAAAGGGGAAAGAAAGATACACTGCATTCAACAGAATTACAATATGAATGATGTAAACTGACTTCTCATCAGGAAAAAAATGATAGGTAACAGATGAAAATGTAACAATATCTTTAGTGTGCTGAAAGAAATCAGAATTCTATGTCTGCCCCACATATTCTTTTACAATGAGAGTAAAATAAAGATATTTTTCAGTTAAAATAAAATGGAGATAATTCATCCCAGAGATTTGCACTATAAAAAGTGCTAAAGACTTTAGATTATAAATTGCAATTGGGCAATAACTGTTCTTACTCCTTTTTGTATTCCTCCCATTGCCTCTCATAGCATCTTACACAAGATAAGTACTCAAATATTTTTATAAAACCCATTGTTTTAAAAATTAATTAACAAATAAAAAGTACCTTTTGGACAATTAAAAAAACTAATGAGAGCACATTCTCTACCTTTACTTTTACAATTTCTGTTTTTCTAGTCCAGCTCTGTTTTTCCCGGCATTTGAAAATTTTGATATATTATTCACCTGAACTCTGTAAAAACTTTACTAAAATCAGATCAGTAGTTGGGGGAAAGTAGATTTATGGTACCCAAAGAGAAATTTTGAATAAACAATTTTCCTTGAATGATTTATGGTTTCATTTTATTACTGCCTAAAGCACCCAAGTAATTGCCTTTTGTTTAGAGACATTCCACAATATCATGGAATAGCTTATTTAAATGTCTATACCTTAATTTGTTATACAATACAATACACAATACAATTTACAAAGCATTAGCATGCATTTTGCTGAGATGAGCTTTTAAACTATTGCCTAGAAGAACAAATTATGGGAAATTTTATGCTACTGGGTGTCCTTTACCAGGACTAAAACTCATCTGTCCCCAAACCTTCTATGCTGTGTTTTAATTATCTTAATGTCCAAAACTAGAATACAAATGAATAGAATTTGGTTCATCTTAAAAAAAAAAAAAAACCTTGTTACGTTGCTTTCTACCACTATCTACTCAGTAATTGGTGAATAAAATAAATTGTTAATTTTGAATATAGATTCACAAAGAAGATGTGCAATTGTCTAAATTCTAGTTATTTGAATCTCTCTGAATGGAATCAAATTGACTATATCTGTGGAAAGATAGGATGGAGAACCTCTATAACATCGGTCAGAACAAGGCCCAGGGCCAATTTGTGGCATAATGGGGAAGGCATTTAGCTGCTAACCCCAAAGTCTACAGTTCAAATCCACAAGTGTCTCCATGGGAAGAAGTTGAGGCAATCTACTTCCATAAAGATTTACAGCCTTGGAAACCCAATGGGAGTTGCTATGAGTCTGAATCAACTTGATGACTGTGGGTTTAGTTTTTCTTTTTTTTTGTTTTATGTAAGCTTAAGTTGAAGTTGAAGAAAACTAAAACAACTCCACAAGAACCCTGCAGAATTTAGGGACCATTTCAGGAATAGAGTTGACTCATTGAACACTAATAACATAACTTTGAAAAGTGGTGGGATATCAAACATGATGAAACAAAAGGTCATGATGAAGACAGGCGAGAAAGAAAAGACCAAAATGGATTTCAGAAGGGACTCTGAACACTGAGTGGCTAAAGCAAATGAAAGAAAAAGTAAAAGAACTGAGCAGATTTCAAAGGGTAGAAAAAGAAGGTAAAGTATTATAATGAAATGTGGAAAGACCTGGAGTTAGAAAAGCAGAAAGGAGAAACATCCTTGTAATTTCTCAAGCAGAAAAAAACTGAAGAAAGAATTCAAGCCTTGAATTGCTAATTTGAAGGATTATATGGTCAAAATATTGAACAATGATGGAAGCATAAAAAGAAGATGGAAAGAATACACAGAGTGACTATCCAAAAGAGGTGGTCAATATTCAACGATTTCAGGAGGTAGCATATGATGATATTGAAAGAAGAAGTCCAAGCTGCATTGAAGATATTGATGAGAAACAAGGCTTCAGGAATTCACAGGAAACCAATTGAGATGTTTAAATAAATTGACACAACACAGGAAATGCTCAGTCATCTAGGCCAAGAAATTTGACCAACTGACTAGAAGGGATCACTATTTTTGCCCATTCTAAAGAAAGATGATACAATTTTAATTCAGGAGGAATATACTCAAGGTTGTACTTTTGCTCTCATGGAGTTGATTTAATTTCCTTCAGCTTCAACTTGAACTTGCATACAAGAATGTGCAAATTATCAAACAATATCATTAATATCACACATGAATAAATGTTGCTAAAGGTAATTTGGGAGCTCTGGTACCATAGTGGCTAAGGCACTTGACTGCTAACCAGAAGGCTGGTGGTTCAAACCCACAAGCCACTCCTCGGAAGGAAGATGGGGCAATCTACTTCCATAGTGATACTGCCTCAGAAACTCAAGGAGGGGTCGCTATGAGTCGGGTCCGACTTGACGGCACATAACAACAACAACAAAGGTAATTTAAAAATGGTTGCTGCAGTATATTGAAGGGGAACAGTCAGAAATTCAATCTGGATTCATAAGAGGACATGGAACCAGAAATATCACTCTTGATGTCACTCATCTTAGTTGAAATAGCAAAGAATACCAGAAAGATGTTTATTGACCATGCAAAGGCATTTGACTGTGTGGATCATAACAAATCACAGAAAACATTGTAAAAAAAGGGAATCCCAATATACTTAATTGTGTTCATGTGGAGCCTACACATAGACTAAAAGGCAGTCTTTCAAACAGAACCAGGGTTACAGAGTGATTTCACATCAAGAAAGGTGTGTATCAGGGTTGTATGTGTCACCATACTTAATCTGTATGCTGAGTAAATAGTCTGAGAAGCTGGAATATGTTAATAAAAAGGGAGCATCAGTTTGGAGGAAGATTCACTAACAACCTGCAATATGTATCAGATAATACAACCTTGCTTGCTAAAAGCAAAGAAGACTTGAAGCACTTACTGATGAAGAGCAAAGACTATACGGCCTTCAGTATGGATTACACTTCAGTATAATTTTCGTTGTTGTTGTTAGGTGCCGTCAAGATGTCTCCGACATGAAGCGACACAGCAGAACGAAACACTACCCAGTCCTGTGCCAGTCTCATCATCCTTGCTATACCTAAGCCCAACATTGCAGCCCCTGTGTCAATCCATTTCTTTGAGGGCCTTCTCATTCTTTGTTTACCCTCTACTTTACCAAGCATTATATCCTTCTCCAGGGAATGGTTCCTTCTGACAACATGACTAAAGTAGGTGAGATGAAGTTTGGCCATTCTCTCTTCCAAGGAGCATTCTGGCTGCACTTCTTCCAGGACAGATTTTTTAGCAGACCATGGTACTATTAGGATTCTTATCCAACACAACAACTCAAAAATATCAACACTTCTTTGGTCTTCCTTATTCACTGTCCAGCTCTCACATGCATATGAGGTGATTGAAAATACCATGGCTTGGGTTAGGCACACCTTAGCCTTCAAGGAGATATCTTTGTTCTTCATCACTTGAAAGAGGGTTTTTTGCTTCCTTCAGCTACTCTCTGCTAAAGGGCAATTTTCAGAGTCTCTTCTGACATCCATTTTGGTCTTTTCTTCCTTTCTCATCTTTTTAATGACCTCTTGCTTTCTTTGTGGATGATGTTCTCAATGTCATCCCACAATTCTTCTGATTTTCAGTCATTTGTGTTCAATGAATCAAATTTATTCCTTAGATGGTCTCTAAATTCAGGAGGGATATAGTCAAGGTCATATTTGACTCTTGTGGACTGGTTTTAATTGTCTTCAGTTTCAAGTTGAACTTCCATATGAGCAGTTGATTTGTTCCACAGTCAGCTTCTGGTCTTGTTTTGGACAAAGATATTGAACTTCTCCATTGCCTCTTTCCACGGATGTAGTCTATCTGATTTCTATGTATTCCGTATGATAAAATCCATGTATATAGCCATTAATTATGTTGTTGAAAAAAGGTATTTGCCATGAATAAGTCGTAGGTCTTGAAAAATTCTATCATGTGATCTCCAGCATTATTTCTATCACCAAGGCCATATTTTCCAACTACCAGTAACTCTTCTTTGTTTCCAACTTTTGCATTGCAGTCACCAGTGATAATCAACACATTTTGATTGCATGTTCAGTCAATTTCAGACTGCAGAAGTTGGTAGCAATCTTCAATACCTCATCTTTGGCTTTGGTGGTTGTGGTGGTTAAGTTTGTGTGTCAACTTGTCTGGGCTTGGTTGAGTGTCTGGGCAACTGATGTTGCCCATGGTGAGATTGGTAATTAACCCATGGTAGGATCTTTTGGAGGGAGCTCTGGTAGCATAGCACCTAAGGCACTTGACTGCTAACCAGAAGGCTGGCGGTTCAAACCCACCAGCCACTCCTCGGAAGGAAGGTTGGGCAATCCTACTTCCGTAGTGATACTGCCTCGGAAACCCAAGGAGGGGTCGCTATGAGTCGGGGCCGACTCGACGGCACATAACAACAACAACAACAGGATCTTTTGGAGCAGCTGAGTAGCTGCTTTGGGTATGTGGTCTGCTTGCCATATATAACAGCTTTAGGAATGGTCTCTAGCTTATGGTAAAATTGAACCCTGCATGCAGCCAAGTCATTTTTCAGTAGCCTGCCATGCTCTGCTGATCCTGGGACTTTCAATGGACTTGAATCAATGGCCTGCTGTGTAGTTTGGTAACATCGGGACTGTGTATTTTTACTTGTCAACCTTGGACTTGTCAGCCTTCAGCAGCCAGCAGCTGAGGGAAGAAAAGTCTCCAGCTTCAGTGGGCTGGGAGCAGGAGGCAGAATTGAAGCCCAAGATCAAGGGGCTTTCACCAAGCCCCTAGAGCCTGGCACTTTGAACTCAGAGTTAAAGCCCCCAAATTGTAAGATGAACTCCTGTTTGTTCAAGCCATCCCATTTGTGGTATATCCTTGTCAGAGTGGTACTAGGTAACTAAAACAGTGGTTGGTGCATAGATTTTTATAATAGTAGTATTAACTGGTCTTCTTTGTAGGTGTATGGATATTATCCTATCATTGACAGCATTGTACTTTAGGACAAATCTTGAAACATTCTTTGTGATGATTAATACCACACCATTACTCTTCAATTTGTCATTTCTGTCATATTAGATCATATGGCTGTCTGATTCAAAATGGCCAAAACCAGTCCATTTCAGCTCACTAATGCCTAAGTTGGGAGCTCAGTTAGCATAGTGCCTAAGGCACTTGACTGCTAACCAGAAGCCTGGAGGTTCAAACCCAACAGCCACTCCTCAGAAAGAAGGTTGGGCAAACTATCCTTTTGTGATACTGCCTCAGAAACCCAAGGAGGGGTCGCTATGAGTCAGGTCTGACTCCACAGCACATTAACAACAACAACAATGTTGTGATAGTTGGAGCTGTGTGCCAACTTGGCTGGACCCAAGTTCTGTGTGACTGTTCCCATGATGAGATCTGATGACTGTGTTCTGAGTGGCCAATCTGTCCAAGGGGAGTTTCCCTAGGGGGTGTGGCCTGCTTCCAGGATATCCAGGGACATCCTGGGAAGAGAGACATTCTTTTGGACTCTGGTGTGCTGACTACAACCTTCCGTGAGTGAGCAGCCCACTGCTCAGCCTGGAGATCTTGGATTTGTCTTTCGTTGAAGTCAACAACCAGTGTACTGCCTGCCAGCCTTGAATTTCTCGGCCCCCTGCAGTTGCGGAAGCTAAGGCTGCCTCCAGCCCGACGTTTCCTCCAGGGACTTTGGACTTTCCAGCTTCTATACGTTTGTGAGCCATTTTCCTAAGATAAATTTCTCTTTCTCTACATATATAAGCTTTACTGATTTTATTTCTCTAGAGAACTCAGTCTAACACAAATGCCTAGGATATAAATCTTTATGCTTTCTGTTTCATTTTTGACAGCTTCCATTTTTCCTAGATTCGTACTTCGTACATTCCATGTTTCATTTATTAATGGACGTTTCCATCTGTTTCTATTCATTTTGAGTTGTGCCACATCAGCCAATGGATGTCCCAAAAGTTTTACTCTATCCATATCATTAAAGTTGTCTCTACTCTGAGGAGTCAGCTCTTCCCCAGTCAAATTTTGAGTGCCTTCTGACCTGATGGGTTCATTTTCCGGCACTATATTGGACAATGTTCCAGGGCTACTCATAAAGTTTTCCAGTAATACATCAGACCGTGCTTCACTGCTATTCATAAGATTTTCACTGGCCAATTGTTTGAGAAGTGGATGACCTTTTCCTTCTTCTGAGTTTGTCTTAGTCCAGAAGTTCTGCTGAAATCTGTCCACCATGGACATTTTGCATCACTGGTGGCATAGCCTCCAGCATCATAGCAACATATAAGCCACCACAGGATGATAAACTGTCTCCCTTAGTTGTTGCTAACCCTTCTACACCCCCCTATCTCAGGCCCCAGCCTTAAAATAGAGCCATCCACAAGGGAAAGCAGCCCTCTAGCCCCGTCACTGGACTTGGGCCCCAGCCTTGAAATAGAGCCACCCCCAAGCTAAAAGCAACACCCTAGGCCCACACCTACCTACCTCAGGCCCCGGCCTTAAAATAGAGCTGCCCCCAATAAAGTTTTATTAAGACTACTACATTTTTAATACATTAATAATCAAGCCCTGCTCCCACTTTATTAAAAAAAAAAAAAAATTCACTGCCCTCCAGTCGATTTGACTCATAGCGACTCCTCTTTGGGTTTTCAAGGCGATATCACTATGGAAGTAGTTTGCCCAACCTTCCTTCTGAGGAGCAGTTGGTGGATTTAAACTACCAGCCTTCTGGTTAGCAGTCAAATGCCGTAGGCACTACACCATAAGCAATATCATGATAAATGGAGAAAATATTGAAATTGTTAAAGATAGCATTTTACTTAGACCCACAATCAATACCCATGGAAGCAGCAGTCAAGAAGTCAAAGGACAGATGTACTTATTGCATTGGTTAAATCTGCTGCAAAAGAACTCTTTAAAGTGCTAAAAAGCAAAGATGTTACTTTGAGCATGAAGGTATACCTGACCTAAACCATGGTATTTTCAATCACCTCGTACACATGTGAAAGTGGGACAATGACTAAGGAAGACCAAAGAAGAATTGATGCCTTTGAATTATGGTGTTGTTGAAGAATATTGAATATACCGTGGACTGCCAAAAGAAGGAACAAATTCCAACTCATAGTGACCACTCCAAGTAAGCCAGAATGCTCCTTAGAAGGGAGAGTGTCAAGACTTTATGTAACATATTCTGGACGTGTATTAGCAGGGACCAGTCCCTGGAGAAGGACATTGTGTTTGGTAAAGTTGAGGGTCAGTGAAAAAGAGGAAAGCCATCAATAAGATGGATTGACACAGTGGCTGCAACAGTGAGCTCAAACATAGCAATTATTGTTAGGATGCCACGGGACCAAGCGTGATCTGATGTACTTAGGGTCATTACAAGTTGTAATTTACTCAACAGTACCTAATAACAATAATAGTCATTCCTAAGTTTATATTAAAGGAATTAGGCTGTTTGCCACACAATCTAATTATTTATGTAGTTGAACCTCCTTGCAAAACTCCACAAGAGGGTTATCAATATTTAATCTCTCTTTTGTGCCCACCATTCCAATAAAACCCTGTTCATCAAGGTCATCAATGATTTGTACCTTCCTGACTAATATGGCTTGTTTTCTGTTTTCTTTTTAGTTCACTCTCAGTATCAGGAGCATCCACCCTAATAATGAAATCCATTTTTCTTGAGGCTTCTATGATATCCCATTTGCCTCATTTCCCATCTAGTTCACCAGCTTCTAGTACTTAATTTTAGAACAAGGAGCTTTGGTGTCATAGTGCCTGAAGCATTTGACTGCAAACCAGAAGGCTGGTGGTTTAAACCCACCAACCACTCCTCAGAAGGAAGGTTGGGCAATCTACTTCCATAGAGATACTGCCTCGGAAACCCATGGAGGGGTCACTGTGAGTTGGAATTGATGCGATGGTCTTTTTAGAACAGGTTTTTTAGGCTTTTATTAAGACTACTACATTTTTAATACATTAATAATTTGTTATCAGTATATTTTCTAATATTAATCTATTCTGAATTCCTGTGAATAAACTATGGTTATAGAGGGTTATTAGTTTATTATGATTTTAATCAATTCCATAGGTTTTTTACATCTACATATTTATAAGTAGGTTTGTACAAGTACACGAGGAAGAAAATTTTACTGTGCTTTGATCTCAGAAGTAGATTAACATTGAGAATGATAGGAAGTACTTTCCATTTTCCTATACTATCTTAGTTTATATTGTGTCAATTGTATCTGAATAAAACCATTAAGGGATTAGTTAGTGAACTAAACAGTTATTTAATAAATGTAATAATTTATTGGTATTTTCTCCATAGCTATTTATTTATTTATTTAGAATTTATTTTTTAATCATGGTCAATACTGGTACTTTTTTTAGAAAATTATATGTTTTTATAATAATTTCAAATTTATCTGTAGGTATGTGAAATGTATTCTTATAAAACTAATTTCTATTCTTATTTTGATTTTGTTTTATGCCCAAAATTATTTAATTACATTTGTTAGAAAGTTTATATTCTATTTTACCACTTCTCCTTCTCATTCCCACCCTCTAAACACACAATCCACAATTTTTGCACTTATTTATTTCTCTTTAGATTTTTTAAATTAATAATTTTCTACTTTGATTCTCTTTATTCACTTTCTCAGACTTTCTGTAAAATCTTTTTTTCCTTCTGGGGCCTTGATATGAGCAATTAAAATTTTTACTCTTCTTTCTTTTTGAAATAATGACCCTCGAGGCTTATTATTGTACCTTTAAGTACACACTTGTCTATATCATACAAAGTCTTATTTTATTTTTTCATAGTAAATCTACTGATGCAGATTTTATTACCAAAGTACATTTTAAAAGATTATTTCAACTTTTAAGTTGCTACTTAGGATAGGATTCTCTCTTTCTGAAAGTGATTATTTGTTAATTTTGGATATTAAAAAAAAAAAAAAAAAAAACACCACCTCACTGCCATCGGGTCAATTCCAACTCACAGCTACCCACTTTGGATATCTGAGGTGGTAAATCTTTAGGGAAGTAGATTGCCTAGTCTTCCTTCTGTGGAGTGGCTGGTGGGTTTGAACCACCAACCTTCTGGTTAGCAGTCAAGTGCCTTAGGCACTATGCCACCAGAGCTCCTTAATTTAAGACATTAGCCAGCCAGAATTCCCCATTCTTCCATGATCTGCTGCACCTCAGCAGCTTATCCTGAAGATTTTACAGGTTTCATGTGCTTTTATAGCATGTACATGTAATTTCCAGAATTGTATATCTCCTAGTTTTGCAGAAGATGTACTTTGTGAAAGTGTCTTCACCTTCCTTGATTCTTCTTGATATTTATATGGTTTTTAAGAGGCAAAATGGGAAGATTAAGAACCAAGCCAGTGCCCCTTCTTGTTTTCACTGAGTTTGTGAAATATTCATGGTAACTCAATAAATCCGCTATGGCAGAAACAATCTTCTTTCTCTACTAAACTCTGCTCTTTAAATATATGAATGCACACTTTATAGTGTCTCATCACTATTAAAATTAATGATCAATTAAACTTTTCCATCAACCAACCTAGGTTTAAGTTAATTAAAGTTCAGGCATCTTATGCCTACTCAAAGAAAGTGTGATTAAAAGTTTTAAAAACTAAATTGACCTTAAGGTTACAAAATTCTATCATCAGTGGTAGTTGGATTATAAGGCATTTTGTAAAACAATAGTAAAAACAAAATATATTCTGAAAAAAACACAGTAGGCTGTCTAATAAAATATTTTTAATATTCAGGAAACTGAGTAAATGACTACAACAGTCTACTTTTTATTTTCTTTTACAGAGCATCTATCAATTACTCATATGATCTATTGAACTATTTTATGACATTTTATGAGTTCAATTCAAATTCCTTTGTATAATATAACCCAATCAAAATTTGAATGATGGACTACTTTAACTTTCAAATAGAAACTAAATGGACATCCAAAATTTCTTAAATGAGAAATAATCCTAGTATCTTTGAATATGTTTTTAAAATAGCTCTAAATAAAAAATTATTATCTCCAAGGCCCTAACTTTCACTTTTTCAGTAATAGACATTAAACAAGGATCAATGCACAAGATCCACTGTTTTCAACACTGGCCTTCTTCATGTAAGATTATTCCTCATCACAATTGCATAGTCTCTCTTCCAGTTAACAAAATTGTCTCTAGAAATTCTTGAGTTACATTTGTATTAATGAGGGTTACCTTCTCTCGTAATATTATACTTGCATGCATATTTCAAACTATCATATATCTAAAAAAATGTTTATCATATATTTAAAAGTTGTTACTTCTTTTGGATAACTTCAAACTCTATTTTGATTACAGTTTGAACACTCCATACTGTGTGCTCTTTTACACTCTTATTTCACAGTCTTTCTTCTAATGTTCCTTTGTTATTGGTTAATAGTTCATAGGCACTGTGTGGAATCTGTTTTTACACATAAATGAAATACTTCTGAATCAAGTACTATAACTATTATAATTAATTGTATTGATAATTTCTAAGATGCTTACATTAATGGTTTTATGTAGTTCAACTCCAGCTACACAGATCTAGTCACTTTTCCTTATTAATAACATAATTGTGAACACTGTTTGCATATGCTTTAGTCTGCATAATCGTGGCTTTACATATGTCCCTCTATATCTAAATTTCATTTGTAAGCTTTTGAAACTTTATTTTTCTGTAATGAAATTTATCTCTCATTTTCTCTTTGCTTTTCATTTTATATGTCTCTCAGCAAAATAAGAATTTTGCTAAATTTTTACCAATTTCTGCAGTCTGAAATTGACCAAACATCCAATCAAGATGTATTGATTATTACTGGTGACTGGAATGTGAAAGTCAGAAACAAAGAAGAATCACTTTTAGGAAGAAAATATGGCCTTGGTAATAGAAATGAGGCCAGAGATAGCATAATAGAAATTGGCAAGACCAATGACTTATTCATTGCAAATACCCTTTTTCAACAAAATAAATGGCAGCTATACATGTGAACCTCACAAGATGGAATACAGAGGAATCTACATCTGTGGAAAGAGGCATGGGAGAAGCTCCATATCTTCAGCCAAAACAAAGCCAGGACCTGACTCTGGAACAGATCATCGATTGCTCATATGCAAGTTCAAGATGAAGCTGAAGACAATTAAAATAAGTCCATGAGAGCCAAAATATGACCTTGATTATATCCTACCTGAATTTAGAGACCATCTGAAGAATAGATTTGACAATTGAGCACTAATTACCAAAAACCTGACAATTTGTGGGATAACATCAAGATCATCAAACATGAAGAAAGCAATAAGCCATTAAAAAGAGAAGAAAGAAAAGACAAAAATTGATGTCAGAAGAGACTCTGAAACTTGCCCTTGAATGAAGAGTTGTTGTTGTTGTTGTTATGTGCCGTTGAGTTGGCCCCGACTCATAGCAACCCCTCCTTGGATTTCCGAGGCAGCATCACTACAGAAGTAGGATTGCCCAACCTTCCTTCCAAGGAGTGGCTGGTGGGTTTGAACCACCAGCCTTCTGGTTAGCAGTCAAGTGCTTTTAGCCACTATGCTACCAGAGCTCAGTAGCTAAAGCAAATGGAAGAAATGACAAGATAAAATAGCTGAACAAAAGATTTCAAAGAGCAGCTCAAGCAGACAAAGCAAATTACTATCATGAAATGTGCAAAGACCTGGAGTTAGAAAACCAACAGGGAAGAACACACTCCACATTTCTCAAGCTGAAAGAAGTGAAGAAAAAATTTAAACCTTGAGTTACAATGTTGAAAGATTCTATGGGCAAAAAAATGTGCAGGAAACATCAAAAGAAAATGGAAGAAATACACAGAGTCACTGTACCAAAAAGAATTGGTCGATGTTCATCTATTTCATGAGGTGGCATATGATCAAGAACCAAAGATATTGAAGGAAGAAGTCGAAGCTGCAGTGAAAGAATTGGCAAAAAATAAGCCTCCAGGAATTGACAGAATACCCATTGAGATATTTCAACAAACAGATGCCACCTTGCAGGCATTTACTCATCTATGCCAAGAAATGTGGAAGAAAGATACCTGGCAACTGACTGGAAGAGATCCGTATTTGTACCCATTCCAAAGCAAGGTGAATGTGGAAAATATTGAACAATATCATTACTATTACATGTAAGTAAAACCTTGCTGAAGATAATTCAAAAATGGTTGCAGAAGTATATTGACTGGGAACTTCCAGAAAAGCAAGCTGGATTCAGAAGAGGACATGGAATGAGGGATATCATTACCGAAGTCAGATAAATCTTGGCTAAAAGCAAAGAACACTTGTGTTTTATTGACTTGTTGTTATAATGTGCCATTGAGTCAGACCCAACTCATAGCAACCCGTCCTTGGGTTTCTGAGGCAGTATCACTATGGAAGCAGATTGTCCCATCTTCAAAGCTATTCAACTGTGTGAATCATAAAAAGTTATGGATAACATTGAGAAGAATGGGAATTCAGAACACTTAATTGTGCTGATGAGGAACCTGTGCATAGACCAGGAGGCTGTTGTTCAAATAGAATGAGGGGATACCGCATGGTTTAAAATAAGGAAGGGAGTGTGTCAGGGTTGTATCCTTTCACCATACTTATTCAATCTGTATGCTTAGCAAATAATCTGAGGTGCTGGGGTATATGAAGAAGAAAGTGGCATCAGGATTGGAGACAGACTAATTAAGAACTTGTAGTATGCAGATTACAGACCTTTCTTGCTGAGAGTGAAGATGTGTTGAAGCAGTTACTGCTGAAGATTAAAACTACAGTCTGCAATATGGATTACACCTCAATATAAAGAAAACAAAAGTCCTCACAACTGGACCAATAAGCAGCATCACAATAAATGGAGAAAAGATTGAACTTGTCAAAAATTTCATATTACTTGTGTGTTGGATTGGGTTCTCTAGAGAAACACAAAAACCAGCAAAGTATATATGTATATATATATATTTATAGAGAGAGA
>NW_006921962.1:1380790-1386844 GCF_000298275.1 Orycteropus afer afer
ATATATCTGGAATGCCGTTTTTCCAGTTTGTTCCTGGGATAGTATTACAGGTAGGCCACACCCCTGGGGAAACTCCCCCTAGACTGACCAGCCGCTTAGGACGTAGTCATGTGATCCATCATGGGAAACACCACTCACAAGTGAAGTCCAGCCAAGTTGACACATCTTCAACTATCACAACTTGTTTCTGCAATCAACACCAATGGACGTACCAGTCACAAAATCAGACGATGTATTGCATTGGGCATATTTGCTGCAAAAACCTCTTTAAAGTGCTGAAGAGCAAAGATGTCTCTTTGAAGATAAAGATGCACCCATCCTAAGCCATGGTATTTTCATTCACCTCAGATGCATGTGAAAGCTGCATAATGAATAGAGAAGACTGAAGGAGTTGGCGCTCTGAGTTGTGGTGTTGGCGAAGAATACTGAAAAGTACCATAAACTGCCAGAAGAACAAACAAATCTGTCCTGGAAGAAGTGCAGCCAGAATGCTTCTCAGAAGCAAGAATGGCCAGACTTTGTCTCACCTGCTTTGGTCATGTTGTCAGAAGGGACTACTCCCTGGAGGAGAACATTATGTTCAGTTAAGTGGAAGTCAGCAAAAAAGGGGAAGCCCCACAACAAGAAGGATTGACACAGTGACTGTAACAATGGGCTCAAGTATAGCAAGGATTGTGAGGCTGGCAGAGGACTGGGCAGTGTTTTGTTCTGTTGTACATAGGGTCACTATGAGTCAGAGTCAACTCGATGCCACCTAACAACAACAACATCCTTTTCCTGTTTCTAGGTAAACTTATAGTCATAAATATGTTTCTCAAAATTTGGGACCATTATCTTTAATAATGCAAATTGTACATCTAAAATGAAGAAATTTTCCTAGATTTATTTTTCATGAAGGACTGTTGCATGTTAGTCATAGAAATCTAAACTTCTTTTCTTAGGGGAAGGAAAATAAAGAAGAGAATAAACACACATGCACACACACACACACACAAATGAAAAGAAACACATCTAATTCTATAGTATGCAAGCACAAAATATAAATTTTCTGAGACTTGGGCATAGACAAATTGCTAAACAGACTGAAAGAGGTCCACTTCTTTAGACTTTGTTGTTATGTGCTGTCGAGTCAGACTTTGGAGCAGTACTCTATCTATAGATAACTGATAAGTCAGAATATATCAGAACTAGAAAGTTTACTTAGTCTTTTATATATTAATATTTATCCTTATATCTCTGCAGTGAGTGCTACCATTATCATCTCTATTTAACAGATAAAAAAATTAATGATTAAAATGTTTATATGAATTAAAGGAGGCACCCTGGTGGCTCTTGGCTGCTAACTGAAAGGACAGAAGTCTGAATTCACTAGCTACTCACGGGAAAATGATGTGGCAGTTTGCTTCCTTAAGGATTATGCCTTGGAAACCTTAGAGTTGCAATGAATCAGAATCCACTTAATGGCAATGGATTTGTTTTTTATTTGATTTACAGATTAAAGAGTACTAATGTGATTATTCTCAGGGCTGAACCTAGTCTGAATTTTCAAATAGATAACTTTAGAGTATCATAAGATGTCTTTCTCAATCCCTCTTCTTAAATTCCAATGCTTTTTCTTGGGGGATAAGGAGTAGGAACCACTATGTGTTGGGTCTCTTACTAAATGCTGGGTATATAAAAAAGACGACAACACTATAGCAGATACTTTTGAGTGCCTATGCAACAGATGCATAGTGGCTAAAGCACTTGACTGCTAACCAGAAAGCTGGTGGTTCAAACCCACCAGCCACTCCTCGGGAAGGAAGGTTGGGCAATCCTACTTCCGTGGTGATACTGCCTCAGAAACCCAAGGAGGGGTCGCTATGAGTCAGGGCTGACTCGACGGCACATAACAACAACAACAACATGCAACAGACACTTATCTCTTTGCTAATGAAAATTTAATTTTGTTTAAGTCGAGCTACGGGATCAGTCATGAGTGAATTAAGTAGTCAAAGTAATTATATCCTCTTTTGACAATACCTCTTTCTCTGGATGTCCAGCCATGTGATAAAATTTTAACCACTAGGCATAACAAGTTGTGATCCTGAAAGTGGTGATTTTGTAGTCATGAGCCACCTCATGCTGACAGTTCTACACATGAAAATGCCAAAGAGAAGAAAAAAAAAAAAAAAAAGCCCAGATTCTTGATTACACGGTTGAACCCCTACACCATCTTGGAGACTACCTGCTTCCAGATCTTTCATGATATGCAATCACTTCATTGTTTAAGCCACTGGCAGTCAAGTATTGTTACTTACAATCAATCATACATTCAAAGTAACAGAGATACGGTGCCTGACTTAATTAAAAAAAACAGACAATACCCTCCTCACCCCAAAGGAAAAAACCTCAATGTTATGTACAAAATTCTATATTATGCAATAATGTGGACAAAATATGGTTACACAAAGTAGATTATAAGGAGTTCTGGTGGCGTAGTGCCTAAGACATTTGACTGCTAACCAGCAGGTTGGCGGTTCAAACCCAACAGCCACTCTGCAGAAGGAAGCCTGGACAATCTCCTTCCATAAAGATTTACCCCCTTGGAAACCCAAAGGGGGTTGCTATGAGTCAGAATCGGCTCAATGGGAGTGAGTTTGGTTTTTTGGTTTAATATTCCATTGTGTGCATGTACCATAGTTTGTTTATCCATTCATCCATTGATGGGCATGTAGGTTGTTTCCATCTTTTTGCTATTATGAAAGTGCTGTAACGAACATGGGTGTGCGTATATCTGTCTCACTGCTCTTATTTCTGTAGGATACATACCCAGTAATAGAATTGCTGGATCATATGGTAGTTCTATTTCCAACTTTTTAAGAAAGTTCCATACCATTTTCCACAGTGGTTGCATCATTTTACAGTTCGACTAGTAGTGTAGAGGATTTCAGTCTACCTGCACTCTCACCAGCATTTGTTTTCTGTTTTTCAGAACTTCACTATTAATGATGTGGTGAGAGAACATCTCATTGTTGTTTTGATTTGCATCTATCTAACAGCTAATGATTGTGGATATTTCTTCATGTGTTTGTTGGCTACCTGAATGTCTTCTTTGGTGAAGCATCTGTTCATGTCATTGGCCCATTTTTTAATTGGATTGTCGTTTTGTTGTTGAGGTGTTGCGATCCCTGAGATAGCCACAGTTTGATTATTCTCTTTTCTCATGCCCTTTCTCAAGATCTTCTCTGGCCATCTTATTTAAAGGTATATGTCCAGTCTTTCCTAACTCTTGATCTGAATTGGTTTTCTTTATAGCACTTAGCAGTATCTGATATTTTATGTTTCACTAATTTGTTTCTTTAGGGTCTGCCTCCTTCCACTAGAATATAAGGTACATGATGTCAGAGATGTTACATGTCTTTGGACTGTAGCTTCTGCTACTAGAATAGTATCTGAAACACAGTGGGTATTCTATAAATACTTAATAAATAAAGAACAAAATTCAGAATGACGTGGCCATTTTAGAATAAGGTATGTAGAAAGTGTTAAGGGTTTACAGGAGACGTAGTGGAGAATATTTAAGAGTAAAAAATCTATATCACATTACAAAATATGGCATTTAATTTTCTTCATATGATTTATAAACAAAAGTAGATTTATATGGGCCTCTCTACTCCCTCATAATATCTATACAGTTGTGTATAGCTATAATATTTGGTGGAATCTTAAGTCAGAAAATGAGAATGAAGTTCTTAGTGCTTTGAATTTATGTTTACACTGAAGATATTAAATTATTAGTGAAATAATGAGCTGAGAATGTGCTGTAAATGGTGGGACTATATATAGTAGAAGCTAGAAAATTGAATCTGATATGCTAGTAATCAGGGTGGATTTCTAGCAAGGTTAAGCATGAGTTTACTTGTTTAATCTATAGTAAAGTAAGCACAAGTAAGCTCATGCTTATCTTGTTTACTGGACACTCTGTCCCTGTCAAGGATTGTAAATTTCAAAAAAAGCGCTTTGGTTTAGGAGAGAGATAGATGTCAGCTATATCTATAAGCAGAGCAGAACTTTTGATGTGATGAAAATATGTGAAATTGTTCACTACAAATTAGTAAGTAAGCATAAATAAGCCTATGCTTAACTTGCTTATTGGGTAATCTAACACTGTTTGGAATAGGTCACTTCTTTTCCCTCCTTTGCTTCATTGTGACTTGCATCTCACTGCCAAAAATATTCTGCTTGAAAAATATAAGGCAGCTCTATCTCTATTGATTTTTTTCTCTCTATCATCTGGCATTGCACAGGACTGAGAAATAAAGACCCCACCCAATGTATTTGGTTATTACTTAAGATGTTCCTCAGTGTCTGATGGAGCAAATTACTTTACAACTCAGTAGTTAAAGGCATCAATATCAAAGCAGCTGGAATCATAGCTCATTTTGGCACTGCTGCCTAATGCAGGATGAAGAAAGTAGCAACATGCCAGGTGGAGATAAGTCACTTAGCTGGCTGATTACATCAAATTGCTTCCAATATAATCAGCCAAGACACATTTACCAAACTGGCATTTCAAATCTTTGTATGGGTGTTGAATTAATCATCTATTTATATGGGACAATATTATGTGAACAGAATGTGCTCATAGTAGCAGCTTAATAAAAGTGTTAATTATAATGTTTGGAGAGAACAATAGAGCAAATGAAAACATAGCTTTTTTTTTTTTTAGTAATAATAGACTTATTTTTACATTATGAGTCTGGAATATTGTCTTCATCAGTGACTCTGTTAGTCATCAATGGATTTTTTATTAGCCTACAATTTGTACAAAGGCATCAGATGAGAAAATTCTAGGAAAAATAGACGAACCTATAACATTTAGCATCTGATTTTCTTTGTGTCATTCTTAGTTTAGAGTCAACCAAATGAGATTGCAAGTCATTTTTAAATTTCCCTAGTTCTTTCCACTATGTGTCTGTCACCTTCTGGGTCAAAATTAGCTGTGTTGTGTCCTGCAAACATTCCTCTTGTTTAAGAGGTTTTATTGGATGGTTGTGATGAGTTTTTGATCCCTCAAACTTCACTTAAACTACTTTGCCATTTTCACATTTCATTACATAGAGAAAATGAAACATGGGAAATATTGCAGCATAGTGTATACCATTTTTCTAACCTTTGATGACACGGGAAATGGTAATAAAAATGCATTTTAACTCCTAGTAAAGTGACATTGAAATTTACATTAATATTGTGTTCTGTGACTGTCTTCCTCTTCTATTAAAAAAAATTATTTTTGAATACTGTTATATAGGTATTATAACAAAGATTTCTTATTTTATTTGTTGGCAAACTCTTGTCAGAACTGGGCGATCTACTTCCATATTGATACCGCCTTGGAAACCCAAGGAGGGGTTGCTATGAATTGGGTCCGACTCCACGGCAGTGTATTGTGCTGTTTTGTTGTTGTTGTCAGAACTAAATGAATTATTTTCTTACGGATGTTAGGACCCTGGCACTCCCAAATTAAAATTACAAAGATTTAGTGGGGGCTTTTCTTTGAATGCTTCAGTCAGAGAAGTCTCTAAAATTTCACTCCTGGCACAGAAAAATAGACTGAGGGAAAAAAAACATGCCAAACTGCCGACAGTAACTACCTAATAAACAATTCTGACTTTTGAATTTGACCTATCAAAACCACAATTACTATTTTTTTGAAATGTATATTTAATAACATAAATTTGATGACAAAAATAATAAACTCTTAATTCAAAGATGTTAAAAAAACACTCGGTGGTGCTTGACTACTGGCTGAAAGTTTGGCTATTTGAAGCCACCCAGAGGCTCCTTGGAAGAAAGGAGAGTTAACTTCTTCTAAAAGATCAGAGCCTTAAAAACTCTATGGAGAGTTCTGGCAAGATGGCGGAGTAGGCAGAAGGACTGCACAGACCCTCTTCAACAAAGAAAAGGGAAACCAATTAACACAAACACAGAAGATAATCTTGGACCCCTGAGCCTTGAAGGGAAGGATACAAAAGTAGACTAAACCCCAACAAGCAGAAGAATTTGCGTGAA
>NW_006921962.1:1408139-1416172 GCF_000298275.1 Orycteropus afer afer
TTCCCTTCAAGGCTCAGGGGTCCAAGATTATCTTCTGTGTCTGTGTTAATTGGTTTCCCTTTTCTTTGTTGAAGAGGGTCTGTGCAGTCCTTCTGCCTAGTCCGCCATCTTGCTGGAACTCTCCCGTCATCTGATTTCTTGACTGCTTCTTCCATTAGTGTTAACTGTGAATCCAAGTAATATGAAATCTTTGACAACTTCAATCTTTTTTCCATTTTTCGTGATACTGCTTATTGGTACACTTGTGAGGATTTTCATTTCCTTTATGTTGAGCATTACATACAACTCAGCTTTACAAGTAAATAACTCTGTGGTTTTGCCACTTAAATTATTCATCTGAAAAATTAAGGTATTTCATGATATTTTAGGTTGCTTCAAACCCTAAAATCCTTGCTTCTTCATGCCATAGTTAATCAGCATGTAGCAAATGTCTCCAACCTACATTTTTTAGCCAATGGCTTCACAGAGCCTCATGCCAAATATCCATATCTCAGTAGAATTAGATTTATTAACAAAGTCTGCTCTAAACTCAATTTTTTTTCATTTCTTTCTACTCAAGTTCCAATGAAGTTCTGAAACGTAAAACTCTATTCATTCACTTACCTCCTAAAAATAATCTCCTCCACTTTTTTAAAAAAATATCAAGGAGCTCTGGTGGTGCAGGGCTTAACACATTGAGCTGCTAGCAGGTCTAACCCAGCAGCTGCTCTGAGGGAGAAAGATGAGGTAGTCAGCTTCTGTTAAGATTTAAAGCTTTGGAAACCCTACTGAGCAGTTCTATCCTGTTCTGTAGGGTAGCTATTAGTCAGAACCTATTCTATGGCTCTGGTAGCATAGTGCCTAAAACATTTGACTGCTAACCAGAAGCCTGATGGTTCAAACCCACAGGCCACTCCTCAGAAAGAAGATTGGGCAATTTACTTCCATAGTTATACCACCTCAGAAACTCAACAAGGGGTCACTATGAGTTGGGTTTGACTCGATGGCAGTGAATTTGGTTTTGGTTTATTCTATGGCAGTCTTTCTTTCTTTCTTTCCCTTGCTGCCATAGTATTTGGTTGTTAATTTCTAACCATTCAAAGAAGGCTGATATCTCTAGTATAGAATATAACCATCTACAAGTTAATGAAGAAAACACACATAAAATGAATAATTTTACAAATACTTAACAACTTCAGTAACTGCCACAAACTTTAATGGGGTACTATGAAAACACATAAGGAGGCACCTGGCAGATAACTACCTCTGAGAGAAGTAATGTAGTTTTTAGAGGTATAGTAAAGATGGGATATGGATCATTGAAACTGGCAGCTGATATGTATAGGGCTGTAACACAGTTGAGGTGTTTAATGCATATCAAACTGAAGCACAGAGTTTGTGGTCTGTCAATCTGCTGCTATTAGAATGCCTTGTTAATCTTTTCCTCTTGGGATTCTTGAACTTGAAACCTCAAAGTGCTTGGATTCACTCCTCTCCTTCCCATTCCACCAACCCAAAAAAGAGATTCAAACCACTTGAGGAAGATAGTAAAGATATATACATGCTTTCAAGTTGCTTTAAATATCAAGGGGTCTGCAAAATTCTCCCTGACGTGTACTCAGCCTCTCCTTCTCTTGGCTATTTCAATCTTTTAAATTAAGAAAATAAAACTTTCCACCTGTAGGAAATAAATCTAGAGTTCTCCTTGAGAAGCACAGATACCCATAAAAATCCATTAGAAAGTAAATTTTGTTTTAGGCTTGTGTCCTCATTTCCTTTAGGTCCACTTTAGTTTAATTTAGGTCCTGAGCATGAGTTTATTTTCACAGATATATTTATAGAGAGAAGAAGAAAAGAGAGAAAAAAAAATATAACAGTTGTACTTTTGGATTTCTCCAATATCTTCAAGCTTTCTCCAAGGACATGAGTATAGTAACAGCCTCCTAAAGATAATAGCCTGATGGTTAAGTGTCACACTCTGGGCTGAGTGCACTGGATTATTATTTTACCTCGTCACATATGTGCAAAATTACTTAATCAACCAGCCTCATCTTTCCAGTTTGTAAAATATGGATGATAGTAGGATTGTGATGAAATATGCTTGAAACGTATATTTGGCACATTGTTTAGCCAATAATATTTGCTCAATAAATGTTATCTATTGACATAATCAGCATTATTATTCTTCAAACAGCCAAATACCAGAATAACAGTAGAACCAGGGGTAGAGGGCAGAGGGAAAGAAAAAACAAACCATGCTCACTGCCATCATGTTGATTCCAACTCACAGCAATCCACACTGGGTTTCCAAGGTGGTAAATCATTATGGAAGTAAATTGCCCAGTCTTTCTTCTATGGAGTGACTGGTAGGTTTGAACCATCAACCTTCTGGTTAGCTTTCAAATGCCTTAGGCACTATTTCACCAGATCTTCTTATAGAGAAAAAAAGGGAAGGGATATATGGATATTTAACAGTCTATCTTTAGAAAACATTTTACCCTATATAAAACTATGTTCATCTTCATTATTCATTTAACCCCTTTTTATTGGTTGTGCATCTTTGGGCTACTCTTTGTCTTATTGTATTACAAAGCAGCTTAGTGCAGTGTTCAAAGAGTAAGGTCTCTGGAGTTAGGACAACTGGACACAAATCCAGCCTCCATTATTTTTAAGCAATGCAACTTCAGGCTATATACTTCTCTGAGCCTCTGTTTATCCCAGGGCTTCAAACTGGTTCATTCCAATTCAACCTTTGCTGAGATTTTGCACTACCACCTCAGATAAACTGATGCAGAATCCATGGTGTTTTTCGTTTTTTTTTTTTTTTTTTTTTTATCTTTTATTGTGATTGGGTGAAAGATCACAGAGCAAACTAGTTTTTCATTCAACAGTTCAAACACATTTTGTTTTGTGACTTTGATTGCTATCCCCACAGTGTAATGCCACTGTGATCATTAAGGTTGGGTGTCAGCTTGTCTGGGCCTGGTTGAGTGACTGGGCAGCTGGATGTAATTATTCCCCATGGTGAGATTGGTAATCAATTTAATGATGGTATCTGCTGGAGCAGCTAAGTAGTTGCTTTAGGGATGTGGTCTGCATCCAGTATATAAGCAGCAGCTTTGAGGATGATCTCTAGCATTTTGGCATGCTTGAAGCCTGCATGTAGCCAAGTCATTGTTCAGCAGCCTGCCATGCCCCATTGTTCTTGCAACTTTTTCTGGACTTGAATTAGTGGTCAGTGGTCCATCATGTTGTTTGGTAATATCAGGACTGTGCCTTTTCACTTGGCGACTTTGGATTTGTCAGCCTCAGCAGCCAGGAACTGCCTGAGTGGAGAAAAGCCTCCAGCTTCAGTGGGCCAGGAGCAGGAGGCAGAGCTGAAGCCCAAGGTTGAGGGGCTTTCATCCCATCCCTAGAGCCTAGCACTTTGAACACGGACTTCCAGCCTCCAAAACTGTAAGAGAATAAACTCCTGTTTGTTCAAGCATCCCATTTGTGGTATTTTCTGTTAGAGCAGCACAAAGTAACCAAAACAACCACTCTTCCCACTTCCTCCCTGTGGCTGCCATTTTCCTTTGTTCTTTCCTGTCTCTTCCTCCATTTTGAGATTTATCCCTGGGCAAGTGCTACCCTTTTGTTCTCTTATGGTTGATTGTTTTAAGCAGTGTGTTCCTGCCTCATGTTATTATCCACTTCATAGGCTTGTCTACTGTTTGGCTGAAAGTTGAGCCACAGGAGTGAGTTTAGTTCCAGCCTTGAAGGATGAGTAAGAGCTATAATCTTGGGGGTTCCACCAGTCTCTATCAGACCAATAACTTGTGAATAAGTCAACCACAAAAGGACAAATACTGTATGAGTCTACCATTATAAAAAGCTAAGGAAAGATTTACACAAGGAAAGAAATATTCTTTGATGGTTACTAGCAATGGGAAGGGAGGGGAAGATACAATTAAGTAGGCTAGAGATGTGTATTTATTTAGGTGAAGGGAAAGGCAATATACAAAAAGTGCATGATCAGCACAATATCACTAAGGAAAAGGAAGATGTGGAGAGGTGCACAAGAGTTACAGACACAAAGGCAAACACTATTACATGTAGAATCCTGCATTATCAGTAACAACAAACATTAATCTATGAGCGGATACAGAAGTAGAAGGCAAGACAGTGAGATATGAGTAGGCAAAGGGGTCCATACCCACAATCATATATAGGATCTATATTTTAAAAAGAATCACCTGGAGATCTTCTTAAAGTGTAGTTTTTGATTCAATATATTTGGGGTGGAAATGCAAATTCTCATTAAGGAGATGAAACTGGAATGAACCAATTTAAATCCCTGGTTTATAGATGCTTATAATAGGGGTATTAACAGTGTCAATCTCATAGAGATGTTGTGAGAAGTAAATGAGATAATATATATATAAAATCCTTAAAACAAACAACCATTTAAGAAATGCTAACTCAATATTTTTATGTTATAGAGTTATAGAGATATAATTTGACCTCTGGCCTTGTTCTGACTGATGATATTAAGCTTCCCTATCATCTTTTCCACAAGTGTAATAGATTTGATTCCTCTGTTTTCTATTTGATGAGGTCCATGTGTACAGTCACCATTTATGTTGTTGAAAAAAGGTATTTTCAATGAATGGGTTGTTACTCTTACAAAATTCTAGCATGTGATTTCCAGTGACATTTCTGTCACTGAAGTACCAGGCCTCTGAATTTTCATGATAATTACCTGTCATCACCTGGCACACTATGTGTCATATCAAGGTATCTAAAGTATTCATTTGTTCTTGATAAGCAGATCCGAAGAGGCTCTGAATTGGTAACTCGATGTATTGGAGAGATGAACTCAATTCTTGTGGAGAGTTTATTTGGATATATAGAGAACTAAAATAACCGTGATAGTTGTTGTTTTGTTGTTGTTATGTGCCGTCGAGTCGGCCCCGACCGTGATAGAGAAAACAAAAATTACTATTACTGGTCATCTTTTCTGAATTGGTAAAAGTTCAAAAACAATAGAGATTTTTGCTACATAAATTAGTGTTTTAGGGAAAAATAATATTGTGCTACAATGTCGATATCAGAAAAATAATAGGTTTTATTTAAAAATTAAATGGACTCAATATTAATCGTTATGTAGATATGTAAAATTCAAATATGCTGATTCATTATTTCATTTTTTAGTTGCCATTGTTCTTTTAAAAAAATTAAGTATCTGTTGAATACTATCATTTTATCCTAGTAAAGTCAATCACTTTCCTGCTACTGTTATAAATTAGAAAGCTATTCTGCTTCTAGCAATAATGCTCTTAGCTTAAGCTGAAATACAATTTATATAGAATTTTTTTCCAACTTAACCTTATAAATTAGAAAAATATTCTGCTTCTAGAAATGATGTTCTTAGCTTAAGCTGAACTATATATAGAAATTTTTTCCAACTTAACCTTAATTATTAATTCTTTCAGTGTTTTATATTCCACATTACCTTTACTTTTTTAGTGCATATGTAACAGGTTTTTAAAAATCAGAATCCATTTTCAGATTCTTTAACTTCATTAACTGCTTGCATTCCATATTCTAAATATCACAATATTGGAAAGGAATTGAAAAAGAATCATCATTACTAGGATAAATTATGCATCCACATCGCATAAACACAACAATAGATAAAGTACAAAGGATAAATGATTGTTGCTATGTGGTAATTTATCATTCAATTCAGAAGCCACCTTCAACTCCTTCTCATTTTATACACCTGTAAATAAAAGAAAAAATTTAATCTTATTTATTTTATATGCTTTTAAGTATTTGTCAACATAAGAGGTTAAATGACTCTCATTCTAAGTTTTTGGTTTCCTTCTTCAAATTCATCTCTAATAAAATAAACATTGTAAAAGTAGATGGTTCATTTTATTTTCTTTTACATATCATAAAATCAACCATTTATTTTTCTGCTATTTTTTTTAGCAACAGGTTTATGACATAAAATTTATATACCATAAAATTCAAACATTTAAGTGGTTTTAGGGAAGACTTAAAATTAGACAAAGAAGGAAAATAATTTCAAATTTAATAATTAGATTTAAAAAACAAAGAAGATGAATAAAAATGACATCTAAGAATAATAGTATTATGCAAAAATACAAAGAACAAGTGAGGGGATTATAGGATGGAGGTGGTAAGAGGCATTATTAGTATATTCACAAAGCAACCATCACCATTATCTAATTTTAGAACAATTTCATTACCCCAAAATAAACCCCACACCCATTATCACAACTCCTCATTTCTCTTCCCCTTGTTGTTGCTGTTGTTATTTGCCTTCGACTTGCACTCGACTCACAGCGACTCCACCTCGGGTTTCCAAGGCAGTATCACTACAGAAGTAGATTGCTCAACCTTCCTTCCCATAAGTGGCTGGTGGGGTTGAACCGCCAGCCTTCTGGTTAGCAGTCAAGTGCCTTAGGCACTACGCTACCAGAGCTCCTTCTCTTCCCCTTAACCTTGGAAAATATTAATCTATTTTCTTCTCTATAAATTTTCCTCATCTGGACTTTTTATATAAACCAAACCAAGAACCAAACTCATTGCTGTGGAATCAGATACAAGTTATAGCGACCCCTCCTTGGGTTTCCGAGGCGGTATCCCTACGGAAGTATATTGCCCAATCTTCCTTCCAAGGAGTGGCTAGTGGGTTTGAATGGCCAGCCTTCTGGTTAGCAGTCAAATGACTTAGGCACTGTACTACCAGAACAGAACTGTTCAATAAGTGACCTTTTGTGTCTGGCTTCATTTATTTAGCATGATATCTTCCAGCTTCATACATGTTATAGCATGTGTTAGTACTTCATTCTTTATTATGGCCAAATGATGTGATTTATATTTCATTTATCCATGCATCAATTTATGGATATTTAGGTTACTTCATTATTTCAGTATTATAAATAATATTATTATGAACTTTTGTGAACAAACTTTTCTAGTAACTTATGTTTTCAATTGTCTAGTGTATATACCTAGAAGTAGAATGACTGGGTTATGATGGCAACTCTGATTTTAACACTTTAAGGAAATGTCAAGCTATTTTCTAAAGTATGTGCATCATTTTACAATTCCACCTGATACATGGTATTACTTTTATTTGTTTGTTTGCTTACCAGCTTGTTTTAGCTAGAACAGTGGGTGTGAAATGGTATCCTGATATGGTTTGATATGGACATTGCTGCCTAATAATGTTAAGCATCTTATATTATGTATAACTTTTCATTACTCTTTTGAGAAATGCCTATTAAAACATTTTTTTCATTTTTAATTAAGTCATTTGTCTTTTTATGGTTGGGTTGTATGAGTTCTTTATATATTCAGGATATAAGACCCTTATCAGGATTTTCAAATATTTTCTCCCATTAAGTGGTCTTTCTATTTTATTTATGTGTCTTTTCAAGTACAAAATTTTTTAAATTTGTATAATTTCTAATCTATGTTTGCTTTTGTTGCTTGTGCTTTTGATGCTATATCTAAAAAAAAAAAAAAAAAAAAATTGCCTAATCCAAGGCCAAAAAGAGTTTGCAGTTTTCAGGAGCTCTGGTGGCCCTTGGCCTAAGGCATTTGACGGCTAACCACAAGGTTGGTGCTTTAAACCCACTAACTACTCTACAGAAGGAAGATGAAACAATCCACTTCTGGAAATATTTACCACTTCGGAAACCCAATGGGGATCACTATGAGTCAGAATAAACTCAATGGCATTGGACTTAAAATTTAGCTATAACACTGATCTATTTTGAATTAATGTTTGTATATGGTGTGAGGTAGGAGTCCAAATTCATTCTTTTGTGTGTGGATAGTCAGCTGTCCCATAATGATGTGCTAAACAGATTAGTCTAGTTCTTAATATTCTCAACTAATATTTCTATTTGCTTCTTTGTGTGTGTGTGTGTGTGTGTGTGTGTGTGTGTTTAATTAGGATTTGGGTGAAGATTTACAGAGTAAATTCACTTTTCATACAGCAGTTCACATATACTTTGTCTCATGTCATTGACCAA
>NW_006921962.1:1417627-1429517 GCF_000298275.1 Orycteropus afer afer
GCCATACTGCTTTTCACAATGGTTGTACCATTTTACAGTCCCAGCAGCAGTGTATGAGAGTCCAAATCTCTCCACAACCTCGCCAGCATTTGTTATTTTCTGTCTTGTTGAACTTTGCTACTAGTGCTGGAGCTTGATGGTATCTCATTGTTGTTTTGATTAATATTTCTATTTGCTTCTTACACATTTAAGAAGTATGTATACATTTAACATAAAAGTACAAGTATATATATTGAAATTTCACAGGTTAGGGTGAATAAATTCCACCATAATTGGACAAAACAAAAAGTTCTAGGTTAAAAAGGCTTGTATGATTTAGTAGATACTTTACGTAGATTAGAATAAAATTTATTTTTCCAATGTTACTGCTAATTTTTGTCCATTTAGTATTTCTTCTGAATCCTTCTATAATGTGTTCTGTTTCTCTTGCCAACAGGAATTTGGCCTAGATTTATCAAAGAGAAGCACTCATGTGAGAGCTGAAAAGTAGAAAAGAGGCAAAAATGTCTTATTGCTCCTGGGGCAGCAGTGGGTGATATGTGGGCTTCAGTGAATTTGAAGTTTTGGAACAACTGAGAATTCCCCACAAATTATCTATCTTGAGGTTACATTGTTGTTGTTATGTGCTGTTGAGTCAGACCTGACTCATAGTGACCGCTCCTTGGGTTTGCAAGGCGGTATCACTACGGAGTAGGTTGTCCAACCTTCCTTCCAAGGAGTGGCTGGTAGGTTTGAACCACCAGCCTTCTGGTTAGCAGTCAAGTGCCTTAGGCACTACACTACCAGAGCTCTTCCTTGAGGTTAATGGCAGCTATAAATGTAAGTGCTGGCCTGTAATTGCTGCATTCGTTAAAAGCTAGAAGTAAATCTGAGAATTATGGCAACTGTTTCCTGATCTTAACTCTTCCAGCACACCCAATGCGTCTGAATCTTCTAATTCTCTGTATTAAAACATTATCTTTCTTGGAATAGAGTGGTGTGTATTTTCTAATTAAAGCTTAACTGATATATTTGTGTTGGAATAAATGCCACACACATATTTTGTACTTATTATGACATCAACATTTTATCCACACATATAAAAGACTTTTTTTTTTCCACATGAACTATTATAGGAAGCTGGCAAATTCCATTTTCCTTTCTTATGCTGCCGTCTGCTTGTCTTCAGATTGCTGTAGCTTCATTTGCTGTACCCAGAAAAAGGGGGAAATTTTTCCACTCATGATCTCTGTGAAGGCCATTATCTTATTGCCTCTGACATAATGGGCTTTTGCTACCCTCTGAAAAACACACAGCCCACAAAATTTTCCAGCTACTTTCACCAAATGTCTCCCCCTGGACAATTTGTGGGATTTTCTCTGAATTCTTAGGGGAAGTTTGAGTCTACATGTGAATGCATGCAGAGTTTTAGTTTTCTAATTCTTGCTTTTGAAAGGGAATTCCAAGAATGCTATTTCTGTTCTTCTTGATTCCAGAAAGTTTTTCTTTAGAATATATGCTGGTACTACAGCTGAGATACTTAGATAAAAAGACTGCTAGAGATACTGATATCTATATAGACTCATATACTGGCTACCATTTTCAGAAAACATTTTTTAAAATACTATATGAGGCATTCTATATGATAAGAATATTTTTTAGTACCTCTTATATTCAATGCAACAGTCTAAGAGGTTGCAATGCAATGAATTAGCAGCCATAGTCTTTATAATTCGTACTAAATTACTGGTAGCCCACCAACCAACTCACTGCCATCGAGTTGGATCCAACTCATAGCAACCCCTTCTTGGGTTTCCGAGGCAATGTCACAACAGAAGTAGATTGCCCAATCTTCCTTCTGAGGAGTGGCTAGTGGGTTTGAACCTCCAGCCTTTTGGTTAGCAGTCAAATGCCTTAGGCACTGCACCACCAGAGTGGGACAGAGTAAATGAAGTTCCAGAATGCCCCACAGAACTGAGAATGGCCAGATTCACATACTTTGTTCAGATTGTCAGAACGGACCAGTCCCTGGAGAAGGATATCATGCTTGATAAAGCAGAGGGTCAGGGCAAAAAGAGAAGACCCTCATTGAGATGGTGTATTTTTATCACTCTATATTTTCTAAATATGTAAAGTTAACATATTATAATTTAGTTTATTTTATTATTTTTTATTTGTTTTTTATTGTTCTACCTTTTATACTATAAGCACTTTTAGATATGATTGGTGCTATGACCAGAGAAAATCTGGGGATTTCTTAGGCATGGTTTGCTGACTAATATTCACTGCTGGTGAGATCCTCTTTAAGGAGCTTTGGTGACATAGTGGGTAAGACATTTGACTGTTAACCAGAAGGTCAATTGTTCAAGCCCATCACCTACTTCACTGGAGGAAGGTGAGGAAATCTATTTCTGTACAGATTTACAGCCTTGGAGGGTCGCTATAAATTGGAATTGACTTGATGACAGTAGGCTGGGTTTGGTTTTTGAACCATTATTTAGATGGTCAGGAAACTAAATTAGAAGAAGCTTCTAGGCCCAATGATAAAAATAATTTGTTATGATGCTGTATATGGTGATTTTATTTATTTTATAATTATTATTTTAAAATCTATTTATTATTTATTTTATTTATTTTTTGGTGATTTATATTTAAATAAATGTGATTAATTGGGGAGAAGCAAAGTAGACTAGGAGCTCTGGTAGCATTGTGCCTAAGGCACTTAACTGCTAACCAGAAGGCTGGCAGTTCAAACCCACCAGCCACTCCTCAGAAGGAAAGTTGGGCAATCTACTTCCATCGTGATACTGCCTTGGAAACCCAAGGAGGGGTCACTATGAATCGGGTCCAACTAGATGGCACATAACAACAGCAACAACAAAGTGGACTAGCTGAGCATCTCTGCTGATGACAGAGAAGAATCAGTTGCATAAAGAAGGAGGTGCCAAGCCTCCTTTAGGGGGCACCTTGAGGGTATTCTACAAGCTCAATGCCTGCTCTGTTGCCTGCTAGGATATGCTGATGAACATATCTCCTCACTGATTGGAAGAAGATGATAACAATAGGGACTCACAGACTACTGTAATAAATATCTCCTCTGTTAATGTTGCTCATGCAGTGTGCCCTCAATGAGGACAGCAATAAAGTGACCACATGTTCTGAAAGTAAATAGATGTGAGTCTACATTTTGATTATCACCACAAAACCTAATAGAACCTGAGATAGACATGGAGCTAGGTCTATGACCTGAGTAACATTTCCAGGCATTACGAATAGCATGCTTTTTCATCTTTGTATCCTCAAAATTCTAGCAACATGTTTGTGCCACATTAGGAAAAGAAAAGAGAGTGAGAGAGAAAGAGAGAGAGAGGGAAAGAAGGAAGGAAGGAAGGAACAAAGGAAGGAAGGGAAGGAAAAGGAAACCGCAAATGAAGGGGGAAGTGAAGAAGGGACGGAAGAAGGAATAAAAGTGGAAGGAAAGGAAAGGCAAAAATGCAGGGTTAGAGGCAATACTTCTCCCTTTTACTGACTACATCACAGACATTTTTCACTTTCTTGCTATTACTACCTCCGGATTGATTTCTGCTAATATATGTTTTCTCCACCCATTTTGCATTAGACTGCCATGCTGCCCCCAATTTCCACTGTGACTCTTCTTTCACACTCTAAAGCTTTTCTGGATGGATGAGAAAATATGTCCTCTTAAAGTTGGGAATGCTCACATGCCTTTCTTAAGTGCGTTAAATGTAAGCAATCATGATGAGCATTCCTTTTGGTTAAAAGCATTTAAGAGTGGAGAACAACCATTCATGCTCTCCTTCCCTGACAAGACAAACATGGAAGCATCATGTTCAGATAGTGACATTGTAAGCTAGCAGAGCCTCTTTCAGTTTGGGCCCTTGTGTTATCATTGATATGCAGAGCTCCCAGATTGACATGTAACATAAATGAGAAATAAATGTAATTTTCAGCAAATAAGATTTTGGGGTAATCTTGCATATTCTGAATAATACAAATACACATTTTCTTTAGCCAAATGGGTCTGAAACAGACATTAGATTTCTCAGCCCAATAAAAGATCCCATGGTATCAACTTGATCACAGAGAAAGGGAAATTTACATATAGTTCTCATCAGGTTGAGCACTTCAGCTACACAGGTCACTGTTTACATTATTGGTCAATCTCTCTCTCAGTATTTTGAAAGAGAGCAGAATTCTTTTGTTAATGTTTGAATAGGAGCTCTGGTGGCATAGTGACTAAGGCATTTGACTGCTAACCAGAAGCCTGGCTGTTGAAACACACCAGCCACTCCTGGTGGGTTAGGCAATCTACTTCCGTAGTGATAAGGCCTCAGAAACCCAAGAAGTGGTCGCTATTAGTCAGATCCGACTCCACGGCAGTGAGTTTAGTATACTTACGAATCCACAATCATACTATCATCATATGTAATCAATATAGTTGGATCCACAATCAACTCCCATGTAAACAGCAGTCAAGAAATCATATGATGTATTACACTGGTCCAATCTATTGCAAAAAGGTCTCTTTTATGTGTTAAGAAGCAAAGATGTCACTTTGAAGACTAATGTGCACCTGACTCAAGCCATGGTATTTTCAATAGCCTCATATGCATGTGAAAGCTGGACAATGAATAAGGAAGGCAGAAGACCTGATGTCTTTGAATTGTGGAGTTGGCAAAGAATATTGAATTCTATGGACTGACATAATAAACAAATCTGTCTGGGAAAAAGCATAGCCAGAATGCTCCTTAGTAGCAAAAATGACCATACCTTATCTCACATGCTTTGGTCATATTTTCATAAGGGTCCAATTCCTGGAGAAGGATATCTTGCAGAGTAAAGTAGAGGGTTGGCGTGGTAGTTCAGTTTGTGTTCAACTTGGCTGGGTGTGGCTGGGCAGCTGGATGTAGTATTCCCCATGATGAGACTGGTAATCAACTCCATGGTGGAATCTACTGTGAGCAGCTGAGTAGCTGCCCTCGGAATGTGGTCTGCTTCCTGTATATAAGGAGAAGCCTTGGAAATGGTCTCTAGCTTATGGTACCTTGAACCGTGCATGTAGCCATGTCATTGTTCAGCAGCCTGCCATGCTCTGCTGACCTTGGGACTTTCACTGGACTTGAATTAATGGCCTGCCATGTGATTTGGTAATATCGGGACTGTACCATCTTATTTGTCAACCTTGGGCTTGGCAGCCTCAGCAGCTAGTAGTTGCCTGAGTGAAGAGATGCCTCTAGCTTTAGTAGGCAGGGAGCAAGAGGCAGAGCTGAAGCCCAAGGTCGAGGGGCTTTCACCCAGCCCCTAGAGCCTGGCACTTTTAACTTGGACTTAAAGCCTCCAAATTGTAAGAGAATAAACTCCTGTTTGTTAAGGCCATCCCATCTAGGGTATATTCTTGTCAGAGCAGTTCTAGGTAACCAGAACAGTTGGCAAAAAAAAAAAAAAGAAGACCCTCAAAGAGATGGATTGACACAGCAGCTGTGATGAATAGCAAGCATTGTGAAGATGGCAGTGTTTTGTTCTGTTGTACAAAATGTCACTGTGAGTCAGAACCAATTTGACAACACCTAACAACAACCTATTTGTAAATGAAAAGGAAGAGTACAGGTTTTGTGCTTCAGGTGAAGTAATAATACTGAAAAATTATCTGGTTTACAATGATTGGATACAAGTAAAATAGACTCTATTTCTATTTAATTCTTCTGATAAAAGAAATTGTAAGGACTCAAAGAATTCTTGTGTAGCTCAATGCCCTTCTAACAAATAAATCTGTATCCCCACATGATGTTTATTAATTTGAATTTTGTTCAGCTCATTCGATTCCTAATGTGACTCAGTTTCAGCTGAATTCCTAAGGTCTGATATAGCCCATAGTCCTTTTGCTTCAGTTTCATGGTACTAAAGATTAGCTGGAACTACTCATAGAAAAAGGAGCACCGGTAGCTCTGTGGTTAGGCTCTCGGCTACTACTCAAAATGGTGGCACTTCCAACTCACCAGCCATTCTATGGGAGAAAGACATGACAATCACCTTCTGTAAAGATTGTGGCCTTGTAAATCCTATGGAGCAGTTCTACCCTGTCCTGTAGAGGTGCTGTGAATTGGAGTCTTCAAACACACAAGTCTAACAATAATTATTACTTTCTTGAAGAGGAAAACTTTAAACACCTTAGCATTCTTCTCTTATATGTTCATTCAATAGACATGTATTTTAATAGTCCAGCCAGTTTTCTGGGTGTTGGGGGCCTTGCTCTCATGAGAACACCAGATAATAAATAGGAAACCATATGAACTAGCAAACATCAGATGATTGTAAGACTATAATGAAAATTAAATAGGACAATGGACCATTCAGTGTTAAGGAGAATGGGTCACTTTAGGTTGGATGGTCAAAGGAGACTCCTTGCACTATTAGTGTGATACAGCACACATTAGTGGATTCCTGTGGGTACACCCACACTTTCCTAGGTACTGTGTTTAAAAGCAAACAAATGGGGTGGGGGTGGCAGAGCAACTATACCAAACTGAAAACAAAAGTAACAGAAGAAAGAAAACTGTCCTCAGATATTTTAGTGAATTTGGGAAGAAAGATGGCCAAACTGATTCCAGATTATGAACATGATCAGCTCCCTCTATTTTACTGCTACCCTTTCTTTGCCTATTCAATATCCATGTTGTTGTTGTTATGTGTCATCAAGTTGGACCTGACTCATAAAGACCCCTCCTTGGGTTTCTGAGGCTGTATCACTGTGGCAATAGATTGCCCAAACTTCTTTCCAGGTAGTGGCTGGTGGGTTTGAACTGCCAGCCTTCTGGTTAGCTGTCAAGTGCCTAGACACTACACTACTATATCTGGTTCAAATCAATCAAACAACTTCCATCCATCTGAAAAAGATGATTTTATGAACATGGTGAATTTCACTGCCATCTGACTCTCTGTATTTGACCTTGAGTGATGCTTCAGGCACAAAGACATGCAAAGTCAATTCACTTCAGATCTGAAAATATCAGTATTATATTCAGTAAAATGCTCTCATTTTTAACACAGTGCTTTTATTAAAAGATATAAAAAGGAGAATTATTCTTATCAAAACTAAGTTTTAAAAAGAGTCAATGAGAAGAAGGTCAAATGCCTTGTGGTACCAAAGATACTTTGTTCTGTGTTGGTAGAAACTGAAAGTCATTTAGAAAAACCAACAGTGTGTTTTAAATGGTGAACAGGACTTAATGCACACTGGACTTGAATCTTTTATTGGTGTCTGGGGGTGCTTGTTGAGCCTTAATGCATAGAAAGCCAAATATTCTTCCTCTGTGTTTCTCACCCACATTATTGCAAAGTGACATGCCCACGATGGCCCAGCTGATGCCTACTTTACATGTGTTTCCTTATTTTGCATGCCAACTAATTTCCAATTGGAACACTTCACCATGGGTTTGGAAACTCTTCCCTTGACACATAATCTTCAATCTGATTCAAATCATTCTGCAGCATTTATAAAGACATAGATATAGCCACTCCATGGCTATATAGTTATAGTACATTCTTATAAGGATAGCAGTTTGCATATCCTCACAAGAGAAATAAATGCAGACACTTAAAGGGTGAAAGGTACATGTTTATATAGTCCCTTCCTAGAAACTATACTCAGGAGAAGAAGCAATCCTATGTTTTAGCCATATTTTAATCATCCATATATAACCTCTTTCTTTAAAACAAAAAAAAGAACAAAGAAGGATAGTAAACAAAGGATTCTCACATCTTGTCTTGATTTTTCTTAAAGCCTTTTGTGTGGTAAGATCAGCGAAGAAAAGATAATGCTAATACTGGGAGGAGATGAAGGGAAGAACCAAACACTGGAACAAAGGTTGAGAGTCTCAGTGGCATACCCCTTTAGGCTAGGACATAAATTAAACTATTCCCTAAGGAGTGCTTCACAGGAGCAAGTAGTCTATTAAGTCAAGGTTTAGAGACTGTCTTGTTTATTGTCTGGGTTTTTGTTGTTTCTTTTTTGTACCTAAAGTATATTAGACTTTTTTTACCCCTATTTTTTTTTTTTGGAACTAAGATTATAAAAGTGGTCTGAATTGTATATTAGCCATTTTACATCCTCAGGAAATCTCTCAATATGACATGTTTGAAAGTGAATGATTTATATGAGGTATGTTTAGAATAGTAAAACTGTACTGGGATATGTTAATTGAATTTTTGACATTTACCCAAAAATTAATTACTCAAGTATTCATGCATAAGTAGAAATTGCTGAATTTTTCTATCAGTTAATTACTGACCAAAATCCTATTAATATTTAGAAACACATTATTCAGGCATTATTTTCTTATGTGAAGTGTATCTCTAGGAAAAAAAAAAAAAAAAAAAAGGCCTGTACGATAATTGAAAAAAACGCTACATTTTACAATGATCAGATAAAGTCAAAGGCAATAAATATCAACTTTTAAAACATCTAGGAAACCATTACTTCTAAAAATAAATTGTAAATTAAGATTTTATTTTCCAGGGCCTTAAAGCTATAAATCAATTTATGCTTCATTTGATTAATTTAACCTATTATTTCCTCACTTTCCATATTTCCAAGAAGATGATAATAACAACCCCCTGTTAGAGGGCCTATTATGAAGAAAAATGGGATAATCTATATGAACATGCTTTAGGCTACTTGAAAGATAGTTTAAATAATATAAATTTATGTAAAACTATAATAATAAAAATTTGTTCAACAGTGTGTTTGAAGAACTATAGGATGAATATTTAATAAGGTTTTATAGTTTAATGCAAATAAAATTTCAGAAATATATGCAATATATTTTCAATAAAAGAATATGTAATTTACTAAACTCTCTGATTTAGGTGATTCAGAGCAAGTACTATTGATTTTATTCTCTTGACTTCATTAACTTTGATCGCTCCTGTACATCCTCATGAGTGAGCATTCATTGGAATATTTTCTAAGCTGTTGAAACTAAACTGAAATACACTCATACCTTCCCTACCCTATGTTATAACTAGCGAAAAGATAAATTAATGGCTGTCTGGAGTTAACAAATTATATATTTAACATTAATTCCTAAAAATCATTGTCTTGTTACCTTCAATTTTAATTGTGCTATTTTCTATACCCCATTTTACCCATAAATAGAGAGGAGTAATGGTACAAGTTATTAGAAACAACAGATAATCTATTCATACTTTCAGCAAAATAAGCAGTTATGGGAAAAAGGGATTGTTGTGGGGATTGTAGACATGTGGCTGTACCTGGGTTGAATTTCTTTCCTTTATGGTGACAGTATATTATCAGAGAAGAATCCCAGCTGAGTCCTAACCCCCAAATTGGAATGTTTTCATGAGATCAAGGTCATCAAGAGTCAGCAAATGAATATAGATTAATATGGAGGATTGAATTTAATTCTTAATACCCTGGAGAAATAGAACTGAGAATGAATCCTAGGCCTGCTTGTCTAATAGATGTTTCTCCTACGCTCTGAAGGTATCTTGTCTACAGTAATATTTTCACTTGGACAAGTAAATAAGCCAGAAAATGGCACACATCCTATAAAAGACCAAAATCATTGATTGTGTGCTTCTACCACGAGCAACTAGAAGACGGCTGCAATGAAGCAAATACTAAAAATATATTTATATGAATAAATCCATTACATGAAAAAATGTTGTTGTTGTTGTTGTTGTTGTTGTTATGTGCCATTGAGTTGGACCCAACTCATAGTGACCCCTTCTTGAGTTTCCGAGGCAATATCACTAAGGAATTAGATTGCCCAACCTTCCTTCTGAGGAGTGGCTGGTGGGTTTGAACCACCAGCCTTCTGGTTAGCAATCAAGTGCCTTAGGCACTACGCAACCAGAGCTCTACTTCAGATCTCAATTTTGAAAAATGTTACTCTTCTTGTTTTCTTACATCAGATAATACATAGAAAAAGAGGTTTGGGGAAAAAAGTGGGAGAAAGACTGTGGAATTTGAATAGTATTTTAAAGTATAGTTTCCTTTACTGAGAAAGGGGTGCATTATCAGGCTATTTGTTGTTATTGTATGTTTTGAGTCCATTTTGATTCATAACAATCGTATATGACAGAATCAAACTGCCTCATAGTGTTTCCTAGGCTGTAATCTTTATGGGAGCAGATCATCAGGTCATTAGTGACAAATAAAACAAGAGTTTTGGCTCCTGTTCTTTGTGTATGTGGAAAACTTGAACAATTATTTTAAACTTTTAAATCAGAGCTCTGTTTCTATCCTTTGCCCAAAATGTCTCATTTTCTGAGTATGGATACAGGATACTCTGCAAGAAAAGTTTGATTTAGCAAATACAATGTATTCTTATTCAGGCAGTTATTAAAAATATTGACATTTAGATTCTTGTTATATACATGTGGGAGCTGGAAAATGAGTAAGGAAGACTATAGAAGAATTGATACATTTGAATTGTGGTGTTGGCAAAGAATATTGAAAGTACCATGGACTGCTAGGACAAACCAATCCATCTTGGAGGAAGTACAGCTGCAATGCTCCTTAGAAGCAAGTATGGCCACATTTTGTCTTATATACTTTGGTCATGGTGTCAGAAGGGACCAATCACTGGAAAAGGATATCATGCTTGGTAAAGAAGAGGGTCAGTGAAAAAGGAGAAGACCCTCAATGAGAGGGATTGACACAGTGGCTGCAGTGATGGGCTTAAGCATAGCAATGATAATGAGGATGGCACAAGATTGGGCAGTGTTTCGTTCTGTTGTGCAAAATGTTGCTATGAGTCAGAACCAACTCAATAGAACCTACCAACAACAATAGAGTCATATTTTCACCACTCATCTTTCATTTTGTCATACTGTGATGGCTTGCATGGTGCTATGATTCTGGAAGCTATGTCACTGGTATTTCAGATAACAGGAGGGTCACCCATGGGGGGCAAGTTTCAGTGGAGCTTCTGGACTAGGACAGACTAAGAAGAAGGACCTGGAGGTCTATTTCTGGGGGAAAAGGAAAAAAAAAAAAAGCCAGTGAAAACCTTATGCATAAACAAAGAACACTGTTTCATATAGTTCAGCAAGATGAGCCCCTCAGATTGGAAGGCACTCAAAATATGACAGTGGAAAAGCTGCCTTCTCAAAATGGAGTCAACCTCAATGATGTGGATGAAGTAAAACTTTCAGGACCTTCATTTGCTGACGTGACTCAACTCAAATGAGAAGATACAGCTGCAGACATCCATTAATTATCAGAATGTGGACTGTAGAAAGTATGAATCTGGGAAAACTAGAAGTTGTAAAGAATGAAATGGAACACATAAAGATTAATATCCTAAGCATTAGTGAGCTGAGATGGATTTGAATTGGCCATTTTTAATTGGACTATCATATGGTCTACTATGCTGGAAATGACAAATTAAAGAACGGTGTTGCATTCATTATCAAAAAGAACACTTCAAGATCTGTTGTAAAGTCCAACACTATCAGTGATAGGATAATGTTCACACGCCTACAAGGAAGACCCATTAACACGACTATTATTCAAATATACGCACCAACCATTAATGCCAAAGACAACGAAATTGAAGATTTTAACCAACTTTTGCAGTCTGAGATTGAACAAATATGCAATCAAGAAGCATTGATAGTCATTGGTGATTGGAATGTGAGAAAGATGCATAATCAATGGCCATGACAGCAGCCATCAAGAAATCACATGACAATGGATTGGGCAAATCTGCTGCAAAGACCTCTGTAAAGTGTTAAAAAGCAAAGACATCAGTTGGAAAACTAAGATGCACCTGACTCAAGCCAGGATACTCTCAATTGCCTCATATGCATGTGAAAGGTGGACAATGCATTAAAATAATAATAACAATATTAAAAAAAAAAAAAA
>NW_006921962.1:1429820-1436680 GCF_000298275.1 Orycteropus afer afer
TTCCTTAGATGGGAAAATGGTAAGACTTTGTGTCTTGTGTTTTGGGCATATTATCAGGCAGAACCAATCCCTGGAGAAGGATATCATACTTGGTAAAGTAGAGGGTCAGCAGAAAAAAGGAAGATCATCAATGAGATGGATTGACACAATGACTGCAACAATGGGCTCAGGCGTAGCAAGGACTGAGAGGATGTCTCAGGATCATGCAGTGTTTTGTTCTGTTGTATATCAGCCAGAGCTATCAGCCAGAGCTGACTTGACAGAACCTAACAACTACTACAATAGATTTATGAATATCTGACTTTTAGCAGTAATTAAAATAAGTTGGGGATGAACTTGATTTTAATTGTACCAACTGATATCCAAAATTTGGAGTTTTCAGACATTGGGAAAAACATTGCCTCTGATTGACCTATTGGGGTCCTTGAGCAAGGCTACATCCTTAGACCTAGCAGTAGATAGAATGCTATCCTCCATTCAGCACTTTGGAGAGTTCCACATATCACACATTACTCAAGCCCCAGAAATGGTTCCTCACTAATTCTAGCCCTGTGCCTTCAAAACAAAAGACTGCCCTCAGAAAGTATAGACATTTACTTGTTGTGCTGCTGATGAAATTTGAGACAGATTTTGTTTCCAAAGGTGGAGATGATTTGAATAATGAAGGGCTCGGGTAAAAAAGACAAAACAAAACAAAAACTGCTATAGACTCAATTCCAACTCATCGTGACCCTATAGGCCAGAATAGAACTGCCCCATAGGTTTCCAAGGCTATTAATCTTTACAGAAGCAGACTGCCTCATCTTTCTCCCAAGAAGCACTGGTGGGTTCAAACCACCAACTTTTTGTTTAGCAGCTGAATACTTCAACCACTGCACCACCAGGGCTTGGGTATGAGAAAGACAAATTAATTACTCAAATTCCTCCTCTCAGTTATGCAATAACATGTTTCCTAACAATTTCATTTTCCAGTAGTGCTGACAGCCCCTTACTTGGTTTCAGTTCCAGTTCATGGTTTCAGAAGTAAGTGCAAATTGTACAGTATTTCCAGCAGTTGCAAATGGAAGCTGAAGAATCTTTTTTCTATATTAAACAATTCATACTTCTCTTAAATTGGAAAAGAGGTTCCTCTAGACCTGACAGTGTCCAATATGGTAGCAAATATTCAATGTAGCCATTGAGCACTTGAAATGTGGCTAGTCTAAAGTGCTACATACTATTGCTATTGTTAGATACTGTCATGTTAATTTTGATTCATAGGGACCCTAGGTACAAAACAGAATGAAACACTGTCTGGTTCTGCATCATCCTCAAAATTTTTGCTATGCTTGAGCCCATCATTGTAGCCACTGTGTCAATCCATCTTCTTCAGGGTCTTCCCTCTTCTCTTTATCAGGTATGATATTCTCTTGTCTGGTCCCTTCTGACAACATGGTCAAAGTATGTGAGACAAAGTCTGGAGATTCTTGCTTCTAAGGAGCATTCTGGCTGTACTTCTTCCAAGTCAGGTTTGCTCTTCTGAAAGTCCATGGTATTTTCAATATTCTTCACCAAGATCACAATTCAAATCCATCAATTCTTCTTCAGTCTTCCTTATTCGTAGTTCAGTTTTCACATGCATGTGAGACTTTTGAAAATACCATAACTTAGGTTAGGTTAACCTTAGTCTTCAGTGATATATTTGCTCTTTAACACTTTAAAGAGGTGTATTGCAGCAGATTATTTTGTAATAAGTAAGTTCTCTGATTTCTTGACTGCTGTTCTCATTGGTGTTGATTGTGGATCCAAGTAAAATGAAATCCTGGAAAACATCAATTTTTTCTCAGTTTATCATGATGTTGCTTACTGGTCCAGTTGTGAGGATTGTTTTCTTTATGTTGAGATGTAATCCATATTTGTCTATCAATTTGTTATACTGCAGTGCCTGCTTGTTACTGTGATGCTGATAGCTATACCACTGGTATTTTAAATACCAGTAAGGTCATCTATGGTAAATAGGTTTCAGCAGACCTTCCAGATTCATACAGACAAGGAAGAAGGATGTGGTGGTCCACTTATGAAAATCTGACCACTGAAAATATTATTAATAGCAGTGAAAGTGCCACAGGTGAAAAATAAATAATGTTTTCAAAGATTTTGTACCAAAAAGAAGGTTATGTATCTTAATAAGGTTTTGTTTTGATTATATGTTGAAATTACATTGCTTTTTGTTATCTTTGGTTAAATAAAATATATTGTTTAAGTTAATTTATTTTTATATTTTAATTTTTTAAAATGTGGCAATTATTGTGTGCTGTTGAGTTGATTCTGACTCATAATGATCCTGGAGGACACAGTGAAATTGCCATATGGGGTTTCCAAGACTATATTCTTTATAGGAGCAGATTCCTGGGTCTTTTCTCCCATGGAGACACTGAATGGATTCAAACTGCCAAAGTTATAGTTAGCAATGGAGCTTTTTACAATTGTGCCACGTAAGAAATAGAAAACTCAAAAGTACATATTATATGCATATTCTATTCCTATTGGACAGTGCTGGTCTAGACTAATGTGTGAAGTGTGATACCAAATTTTCACAGGGGCTTCCAGATGAACACTGAATACTAGAAAGCAGAGTAGTTTTGAAATTCCAGCTTCACTTAAATGAATTGAAAGACTATCAAGTTAAGCCTATGGAAATAGCAGTAAATCAGATGCTAAAGAAAAAAGATGTACAATCAATAATTTTTGTCCCCAAACCTGGAATAACACTTTGTGTGATGTATGGATACTTTGAATAGTTACAAGTAAATGTTGCCTTAGCCATGGCAATAGTGAGAATATTCTTGGAAATATTTAATGAACTATGTATCAGATTCTACCTTACAACCACTCTCAAACACAGATGGAAGTGTTACTAAATGCTGTTAAAACAAGATACACTAGAAGAGCTAAGGAAAATAAAAATAGGTTCTGAAATAAGGAATGAATGGTGAAACCACACCTTAAACTCAAGTAGCCCTGTGAAAAGGAGATTCTTAAAGACTTTACTGTGTTTTGAGAGGGATGTTTGTACTTTCTGCATTGTACATGTTGTCCAAATAGTATACCAAACCATTATCTTGTTGTTAGGTGCTGCTGAGTCATCTCCAACTCATAGAGACTCTATGCACAACAGAACAAAACACTGCCCAGTTCTGTGTCAGCCTCACCATCCTTGCTACACCTGCACCCATTGTTGCAGCCACTGTGTCTATCCATCTCTTTGAAGGTCTTCCCCTTCTTCACTGACCCTCCACTTTACCAAGCATGATATCCTTCTCCAGGGAATGGTTCCTTCTGACAATATGATCAAAGTAGGTGAGACAAAGGCTGGCTATTCTTGCCTCCAAGGAACATTCCGGCTGCACTTCCTCCAGGACAGATTTGTTAATTCATTTAGAAGATGGTAATCTTAGCATTCTTCTCCAATACCACAACCCAAAAGCATCAACTCTTCTTCAGTCTTCCTTATTCATTGTCCAGCTCTCACATACATAAGAGGTAATTGAAGATAGCATGGCTTGAGTTAGGCGCACTTTAGTCTTCAAGGAGACATCTTTGCTCTTCATCACTTGAAAGAGGTCTTTCTTTTATAGCAGATTTGCCCAGTGTATTGTCTGATGGCTTGACTGCTGCTTCCATTGGTGTTGACTGTAGAACCAAGTAATATGAAGTCCTTGACAACTTCAATTTTTTCTCCATCCACCATGAAGCTGTTTATCAGACCAGTTGTGAGAATTTTTGTTTTCTTTATATTGACTTGTAATCCATACTGCAGACCATCATCAGTAAGTGCTTCAAGTCATCCTCACTCTCAGCAAGTAAACTTGAGTCATCTGCATATAGCAGGTTGTTAATGGGCCTTTCTCCAATCCCAATGCCATGTTCTTCATTACGTAATTCAGCCTCTTTAATTATTTACTCAGCATACAAATTGAATAAGTGTGGTGAAAAGATACAGCCTTGACACACTCCCTTCTTGATTTTGAACCATGGAGTATCCTCTTGTTCTGTTCGAATCACAGCCTCCTGATTTATGTTCATGTTCCTCATGAGCACAATCAAGTGTTCTGGAATTCCCATTCTTCTCAATGTTATCCACAATTTATTATGTCCACACAACCAAATGCTTTTGCATAGTCAATAAAACATAAGTAAACATTTTTCTGGTATTCTTTGCTTTCAGCTAAGATTCATCTGACATCAGCAATGATATACTTGGTTCTACATCTCTTCTGAATCCAGCTTGCATTTCTGGAAGTTTTCTGTCAGTATACTGCTACAACCATTTTTGGATTATCTTCAGTAAGATTTTACATGTATGTGATATTAATGATATTGTTTAATAATTTCCACATTCTGTGGGATCACCTTTGTTTTGGAGTGGGTACAAATATGGATCTCTTCCAATCAGTTAGCCAGGTAGCTGTCTTCCAAACTCTCTTGGCATAACCAAGTGAGTACTTCCACTGGGGCATCCGTTTGGTGAAACATCTCAACGGGTATTCTGTCAACTCCTGGAGCCTTGTTCTTCACCATTTCCTTCAGTGCAGCTTCAACTACTTCCTTCAATACCACTGGTTCTTGATCAAATGCCACCTCCTGAAATGAATGAACATCAACCAATTCTTTTTGGTACAATGACTCTGTGTATTCCTTTCATCTTCTTTTGATGCTTCCTGCATCATTCAATATTTTGCCCATAGAATCTTTTAATATTGCAACTTGAGGCTTAAATTTTTTCCCTCAGTTCTTTCAGCTTGAGAAATGCTGAGTGTATTCTTCCCTTTTGGTTTTCTAACTCCAGTTCTTTGCACATTTCATTATAGTAATCAGCTTTATCTGGTCAAGCTGCTTTTGAAATCTTTTGTTCAGCTCTTTTATCTTGTCTTTTCTTCCATTTGCTTCAGCTACTCTCTGCTCAAGGGCAATTTTCAGAGTCTCTTCCGACATCCGTTTTGGTCTTTTCTTTCTTTCTCATCTTTTTAATGACCTCTTGCTTTCTTCATGGATGATATTCTTGATGTCATCCCATAATTCCTCTGGTTTTCAATCATTAGTGTTCAATGCATGAAATCTATTCTTTAAATACTCTCTAAATTCAGGAGGGATGTTATCAAGGTCATGTTTTGGCTCTTGTGGACTTGTTTTAACTGTCTTCAACTTCAGCTTGAATGTGTATATGAGCAATTTATGGTCTCTTCCACAATCAGCTCCTGACCTTGTTTTGGCTGAAGATATTGAACTTCTCCATCACCTCTTGCCACAGATATAGTCAATCTGACTCCTGTGTATTCCATCTGGTGAAGTCCATGTGTATAGCCATCACTCATGTTGTTGACAAAATGAATAAGTTGTTAGTCTTGCAAAATTAATCATGAGATCTCCAGCATTATTTCTGTCACCAAGACCATATTTTCCAGCTACCGATAACTCTTCTTTGCTTCCAACTTTTGTATCCCAGTCACTAGTGATAATCAACACATCTTGATTGTACATTTGGTCAATCTCAGACTACAGAAGTTGGTAGAAATCTTCAATTTCTTCATCTTTGACTTTGGGGGTTGGTGCATGAATTTGGATAATAGTAGTATTAACTGGTCTTCCTCGTAGGCATATGGATATTATCCTATCACTGACAGCGTTGTACTTCAGGACAGATCTTAAAACACTCTTTGTGATGATGAATGCCATACCATTCCTCTTCAATTTGTCATTCCTGGCATAATAGATCATATGGTTATCTGATTCAAAATGACCCAAAACAGTCCTTTTCAGCTCACTAATGCTTAGGATATCGATCTTTATACATTCCATTTCATTTTTGACAACTTCCAATTTTCCTAGATTCATACTTTGTACATTCCATGTTCCAATTATTAATGGATGTTTGCATCTGTTTCTACTCATTTGGAGTCATGCCACATCAGCCAATGGAGGTCCCAAAATGTTTACTCTATCCATATAATTAAAATTGTCTCTATTCAGAGGAGTCAGCTTTTCCCAAAACAAATTTTGAGTGCCTTCTGACCTGATGGGCTCATCTTCTGGCACTATATCAGAGAATGTTTCAGGGCTATTCATAAAGTTTTCTAGTAATATATCAGATGGTGTTTCACTGTTCATAAGTTTTCACTGGCCAATTTGTTGAGAAGTGGGTGGCCTCTTCCTTCTTCTGAGTTTGTCTTAGTCCGGAAACTCTGCTGAAACCTGTCCATCATGGGTGACTATGCTGGCATTTTGCAACACAGTGGCATAGCCTCCAGCCTCACAGTTACACGTAAGCCACCACAAAACAACACATTGACAGACAAGTTCATCTCCCTTAGTTGTTGCTAACCCCTCTGCACCTGCCTAACTCAGCAATGGCCATATAATAGAGCTGTCCCCTAGAGAAAAGCATCCCTCAAGCTCTGGGCCCACCTACCTTGGGCTCTGGCCTTAAGAAAGAGCTGTTCCCAAGCAAAAAGCAGCCCTGGAGCCCCAGGCCCACCTACCTTGGGCCCCAGCCTTAAAATACTGCCATCCCCAAGGGAAAAGCAGCCTTCAAGTCCCAGGTCCTCCTATCTCAGGGACTGGCCTTAATATAGAGCTAGCCCCAAGTGAAAAGCAGCTTCCAAGCCCCAGGCCTGCCTATCCCAGACCCCTGCCTTAATAAAGAGCTGCCTTCAAGCAAAAAGCAGCCTCCAAGCCCTGGTCCCGCCTACCTCAGGTCCTAGCCTTAATAAAGAGCTCTGGTAGCATAGTGGCTAAAAGCACTTGACTGCTAACCAGAAGGCTGGCGGTTCAAACCCACCAGCCACTCCTCGGAAGGAAGGTTGGGCAATCCTACTTCCGTA
>NW_006921962.1:1436985-1437698 GCF_000298275.1 Orycteropus afer afer
CTTACCACAACCAAACCAAACCAAACTCACTGCCATCGAGTTGGATCCAACTCATAGCAACCCCTCCTTGGGTTTCCAAGACAGTATCACTATGGAAGTAGATTTCCAAACCTTCCTTCTGAGGAGTGGCTGGTGGGTTTGAACCTCCAGACTTCTGGTTAGCAGTCCAATGCCTTAAGCACTATGCCACCAGAGCTCCCAGAAATAGATTGCCCAACCTTCCTTCCGAGGAGTGGCTGGTGGGTTTGAACTGCCAGCCTTCTGGTTAGCAGTCAAATGCCTTAGGCACTATGCTACCAGTACTGAAACTTTATTTGAAATGTCAGAAACAATAGTAAGTTGTGATCCTTGACAGAAAGTGAAATTAATTTTGAATTTTTGTTATTCACTGTTGTCTGGTATAAATGTTGCTTGTCATTAATAATGTTAGCAAACATTTTAAAAGATTAATAACTCTAAGTTTAGCTATTTCAATTTTTAACAGTTTAATAGTTTTCAAAATTTGGAGAAAAAAAATTTTCTAAAATAAAAACAAGTGCATATAAAATATGCAAAGAAAAAACACTGATTTTCCAATAAAATATAGAGAATCTGGAACAAGGAAATGAAAATATTTACATGATTGTAAGGAAAACATTCACATAAAAATAATACTGAAACTCATTTTTATAGAGACAAGTTTCTGGCTTTTATAAATTCAAGGTATAGTCTTT
>NW_006921962.1:1437883-1445582 GCF_000298275.1 Orycteropus afer afer
CTTTCACCGTACTTATTCAATCTATATGCTGAGCAAATAATCCGAGAAGCTGGACTATATGAAGAAGAACATGGCATCAAGATTGGAGGAAGAATCATTAACAACCTGTGATATGCTGATGACACAATTTTGCTTACTGAAAGTGAGGATGACTTGAAGCACTTACTGATGAAGATTCAAGACTACAGTATGCAGTATGCATTACATTTCAATATAAAGAAAAACAAAATCTTCACAACTGGACCTATAAGCAGCATCACAATAAGTGGAGAAAAGACTGAGGTAGTTAAAGAATTCACATTGCTTAGTTCTATGATCGACGCCAACTGAAGCAGCAGTTAGGACGTCAGACAACATATCACACTGGGCAAATCAGCTGCAAAAGACATTTTTCAAGTGTTGAAGAGCAAAGATATCTCCTTGAGGACTAGGATGCACCTGACACAAATTGTGATATTTTCAATCGCCTCATATGCATGTGAGAGCTGGACAAAAAATAAAGAAGATCAAAGAAGAACTGATGCTTTTGAGTTGTGGTGCTGGTGAAGAATGTTGAAAGTACCATGGACTGCTGAAAGAACTAACAAATCTGTCTGGATGGAAGTGCAGCCGGAATGCTCCTTGGAAGCAAGAATGGCCAGACTTGGTCTCACCTACTTTGGTCACATTGTCAGAAGGGACCATTCCCTGGAGAAGGATGTCATGCTTGGTAAGGTAGAGGGTCAATGAAAGAGGAGAAGGCCCTCAACGAGATGTATTGACATAGTGACTACAGTGATGGGCTCAAGTATAGCAGGAATCACGGAGCTGGCACGGGACCGGGTGGTGTTTCGTTCTGCTGTGCACAGGGTCACTATGAGTCAAAGACTACTAGACGGCACCTAACAACCACAACAACAATATTGAAAAATTAAAAGTCAAGAAATGTTTATAGTTCTAGATATGACATTAAAAGATAGTGAAAATCCTTCTATAAGTAATATAAAATTACATAATTAAGTACTTTGTAATCGTTTCTGTGAAGTGTTAATTTACCCAATGTTGACTCCATTATGATATTTCAGAATACAAATTCCTAGGGTAATTCCAAGTACATGTCAATTCTAGTTCCTTCTGTCTCATCAGACATATTTTTTCAAATTGAAATTATTAAACATTAGTAAGCCCTAAGTACAGAATTGACTAAAAAAATGTAGTCTAATTTTGCATTGTTGTCAACTATTGCAAATCCTTTGAAAATCTTGATTATAACAACATAAGTAATTTTGCTGACATGAAGGCAAGGAAAAAATTTATGAAATACATATATAATTTATAATTTATTTATCTTTATTTTTATTACTCATACAAATACCTTCTGTTCCTCAACAGAGTACATGATATATTATAAAAAGGTAAATTTCCTCATTTTTGATATTTTGCTTACTTTCAGTAATAACACATACCAAATACAGTATATTTCATTGTATTCAATATGCAAAGAAAATTGTCTGGGTAGACATGTAGGACATATTTCACTTAATAGTCTATAGGTCTGATTTATAGTTTTGAAATATTTGTTCATGTTATATGTGGATCTAAATTTTCACTCTTTTCCAGGCCCCACAAATGCTTTTTGTGTGGCTGGTGAGATTTATCTGAAGAGTAGACATTCTTCTTTTGAAGTCAATCAGTGTGTTAAAGTATAATTTTCCAAAAGTTAAAAATAAACTTTTATGAAAAACATAAATTGAGCTTGTGTAAAAACATTAATAAGGCATTAAGCCAAAAGAAAAACACATTCAAGCAAGTATAGACGAGATCAAAATATGTATAGTTGTGGAAAAAAAAGAACACTGAAATGGCATTGCAAATTAAACACAAAACTGTTTCATGTCCTTTAGGACAATAAAATGTAACCTTTGGGCTATCTTTTCTACCAGACAGAAATCATTTGCATCTCGATGAGACAAAAATAATTTGCAATTTAACAATCTTCTGAATGTTAACATCTAACTACACAGAGTCTGGGACCTTATCAATAGTAAGCAGTAAATCAAACAAAACTGCATTCTCTTAGAGGATTAGATAATCTTTGGGTAAACCTGTTACATAGTGTACTCTATTATGCCATTGAAAGGGCATGCAGTTAAACTTTGGCATTTAAATTTGAGATAATTTTCCTTGGTAAGGGAAAGGAAATGGAGTCTTGTAATTACTGGGGTGAGAGGGGCACTTCTTCCCTCCTTCCCCAAGTGAGGCTTGGACAGCAGGCCAGGACTCTGACCATTTTTCTGTTAGAAAAAGAAAAAAAAAGTTGCTATGGAGTAGATTCTGACTCATGACAATCCTATGTGTGTCGAAGCAAAACTTTGTTCTACAGAATTTTCAATGGTTGATTTTCACCATACATATTACCCAGGAAGCTGATAAGTATAGACAGATTCAAATGCATTCCATGTAATGAGAGTAATCTGACTCTAGCCACATAGAGACTAGGAGCCAGCCCTGGATGTGTTCTATGACTGAGATTCTTCAAGAATGGACCTAGACTATTGCACTAAAAGTAGCTTTATTTCATCATAATTTGTAATTATTCTGTGGTTTGATAAACTTTCTTTGTCTCTGACATTCAGTAAAGGCCTGCTGAACTTTTATAGCCTGGCCTTTTGCTGTGTTGTAGGAAATTAAAGAAAGGGTCTGTTCCATTATTGGATGAAATATTCGTGTTAGGTATGGAGAGGAAGGGAAAGAGCAGTGTCCCTCATGTTGAGTCAAGTATGGTGGTAGCAGCAGGATCTCAAGGGAAACTTATCAGGGAATGGAATCTAGAAGATATTGTTTATAGGTGAAAGTGTTGGGTGGACAAAGAGGAGGCACTCTATAGGTTCAGCTTGGTCAGCAACAGTGACAAGTTAAGGTCAGGTAAAATGAAATACCTGAACGATGTGCATCTTCTAGAAATACATGGAAAGGGATCCTTGGCCCTGAAAAAGACTAGATATTTCCTTTGGAGAAATAAACTGGCGCCTAGCGTACTTATTGTTCTTGAACTGTACTAAAAGGATTAAATGTAGGAACTCTGGAGTCATACTGCTTTGGTTCAAAATCTGGTTCCATCTCTTAAAAGCTATTTGAATTTGACCATATTACCTAGTTTCTTTAGGTCTCAATTTCTCCATTGATAAACTATGGATATGCACACTTACCTAATGGTATTGTCATGAGTATTAAATGAATATCTATGTATCTATTATCTTCTATCTATCTATCTATCTATCTACTCATCTTCTAGCTAGGTATCTAGTTATTTTTAAATACTGTTTTGGTTACCTAGTGCCACTCTGACAGAAATATACAACAAATGGTTGGGCTTGAACAAACAGGAGCTTATTCGCTTACAGTTTGGGAGGTTAGAAGTGCAAGTTCAAGGTGCCAGGCTCCAGGTGCTGGATGAAAGCCCCTCGACCTTGGGCTTTAACTCTGCCTTTTGCTCCCAGTCTACTGAAGCTAGAGGCTTCTCTTCTCTCGGACAGCTGCTGGCTGCTGAGGCTGACAAACCCTAGGTTGACAAGTAAAAAGGCATAGTCCCAATGTTACCAAACAACATGTCAGGCCATTGATTCAAGTCCATTGAAAGTCCCACGATTGGCAGACCATGTCAGGCTGCTGAACAACAACTTGGCTACATGCAGGCTTCAATGTGCTATAAGCTAGATACCATTCCCAAAGCTGCTGCTTATATATGGGAAGCTGACCATATCACAAAAGCAGGTACTCAGCTGCTTGTGGTAGATCCCACCGTGGAGCTGACTGCCAGTCTCACCATGGGGAATAACTACCACCAGCTGCCCAGCCCCTCAACCAGGCCCAGCCAAGTTGACACACAACTTTTACTACCACAAATCTTTAAAATAGTACTTGTCAGACTGTATGCATTTTGGTTCTTTTTCTGTTGGGTTTCACTCTATTCCTGCCCTCCTGCTCACTTTTGAATAGTAAGAAGGGAAGCTTGCAAACTATACTTCTCTTGCTAGTTCGATTCAGAATATTGGAATGGAGGAGGAACAAAAAGGATTTCTGGTGGAAAAGCGGTTCAAGAAAAGAGCTCACCTACTAACAGAAAAGTAGGCAGGTCAAACCCTTCAGCTACTCCATGGAAGAAAGGTGTGGTAGCCTGTTTCCATGAAGACTTACAGTCTTGAAAATCCTAGGATACCCTGCGTCAAGTCACTGTGAGTCAGAATCAACTCTACATCTGTGGGTTTAGTTGGGTTTCAGGAGGAAAAGAGAAGCCATTTGTCCTTGCTTCTGGAGATTTCTTCAGTAGAAGTAGTAGCAGCAATGGGCTTCTCAAGGACGATGATTCTCCTTGTGGGAGGCACTGTGGCTTTCAGCTTCCCACTCAGCTGCACTAACAGCAGAGACAGGGCTTCTAGCAGTTTGCCCAAGAGTGGCAGCAGCTTGGGTCAATGATCTTCCAACAACTTTGTAATTAATTCCTGCATTAAATTCCTCTGCCCTTGAAATAGCTATAGTGGCATCTGGTTTCTTGGTTGTTGTACAGAGTTTTGTTACTATTATTTATTTATTTATTTATTTTTGTTAGCCGTCCAGTTCTGACTCGTATCAACCCTTTGCACAACAAAAGGAAATATTGCCTGGTCCTGCATCATCCTCACAAACGTTGCTATGTTTCAGCGCATAATTGTAGCCATTGTGTCAATCCATCTCATTGAGGGTCTTCCTCTTTTCTGCTGACCCTCAACTTTACCAAGCATAATGTCCTTCACCAGGGACTAGTCCCTTCTGATAACATGTCCAAAGTACATGAGATGAAGTCTCATTATCTTCATATCTAAAAAGCATTCTGGCTGTATTTCTTCCAAGATGGATTTGTTCATTCTTCTGGTAGTCCATGCTATATTCAATATTCATTGCCAAAATCAGACTTCTAACATAGCAATTCTCTTCAGTCTTCCTTATTCATTGTCCAGCTTTCACATACAAATGAGATGATGCTTGGGTCAGGTGCACCATAGTCTTCAAAATGACATCTTTGCCTTTTCATACTTTATAGAGGGCTTTTGCATCAGACTTGACCAATGAAATATGTCCTTTGATTTCTTGACCTCTACTTCCATGGGCATTGATTGTGAATCTAAGTAAAATGAAATCTTTGACAACTTTCATCTTTTCGCCATTTATCATGATATTGCTTATTGGTCCATTTGTGAAGACTTTTGTTTGTTTATGTTGAAGTGAAATCCATAGTGAAAGCTATTAATGTTAGGGATATTATTAAAATTCTCTGAAACACTACTTTTTATTGTTGTTGTTGTTAGGTGCCATTGAGTTGGCTCCAACTCATAACAACTATCCGTATAACAGAACAAAACACTGCTCAGTCCTATGTCATCCTCACAAGCATTTCTACGCTTGAGCCAATTGTTGCAGCCATTGAGTCAATCCATCTTGTTGAGAATCTCCATATTTTTTGCTAACCCTCTACTTCACCAAGCATAATATCCTTCTTCAAGGATGGTCCCTTCTGACAGCGTGATCAAAGTAGGTGAGACAAAGTAGGTGAAATAAAAAATCTTATGAATAGCAGCAAAACACTGTCTGATACATTACTGGAAACATTAACTCGGGACCAAAAATCTAACAGGCTAATAGTTCTATCCATTGTATTCAATCTACTACTGAAATCCTTATCCCCTCAGGCTTCATCCTTGGACATGAATAATCAATATTTCTAAGAACTGGTGTCTTATCTAAATATTCCACTGTAGGTCTGTCTCTATCACTGGTCAATGGTCTAATTGGAGGAAAGATTTAGTTCATTTGGCACCAATGATATTTTGGATAACAGCTTTTGAACAATTAGAAAAATGTATAATCAACAATAGGAGACTTCTTATGTTCTACATAAGGCAACTTGTTTAGAAATATTATATGATTTGTCTTTAATACATTATCATTTTCCAGCTCTCTATTGATTGCCCATTACTTATAACAGTTTGAAGGAGAAACTATATACTGCACAGGTAACTTTGTTTTACAGCTGAAGCATATTTAGTATATTTGCAATAGCTGGACTGCCTTAGTAAAAGAAATTTTGATCAGTAAACTGAGCATCAAGAAATATAAACTCACATAAGGTTTTGTGAATGTGAGGGCTTAGAAATGGAGAATAATAGTAAAATAGTTCCAGATAAGACAAAAGAGGTATAGAGGGTGAGTGTCTAGCTCAGGAAAAGACCCCAAAAATCTAAGAGATCAGTCTAGTTCACCTTAGAGTCTTAATTTTTCTTTGGCTCTCATTCTTCCCATTCTTTGTGTGTTCAATTATATCTTGAAATTGTCATTGCCTTCTTTCTTCATTGTCTTCCTCTGTTAGTGTCTGGAGAATACTATTGAATTTGTCATTTCTGTGCAGTGGCTTTAGCTAACAAACAAGAGACTCTTCATTACACAGTTACATTGATATATAGCTGGCCATGAAACCATGTTAGCTGGAAAAGATGTTCACTGTGAATGTGTCTTTCAAAAACATATTTCACCAAACAGCTTCCTTGGCTAAGTTGATCTTTTTATTAATAACTTATAGCTTATAGCTTTGTTTCTCATACTTTGGTCATGTTATCAAGAGGATATCCCTGGAGAAGGATGTCGTTCTTGGTAAACTAGAGGGTCAGAGAAAAAGAGGAATACTGTCAAGGAGATGAATTGACACAGGGGCTGCAACAATGGGCTAAAGCCTAGCAATAATTACGAGGAAGGCGCAGAACCAAGCAGTGTTTTGTTCTGTTGCACACGGGGTCACTATGAGTTGAAACTGACTCGACAGCACCTAACAAAGACAACAAAGCTTCTAACTGCATAACATGTGCCTAAGAATAAATGAGATTGGTATTCAAGTATGACATGTAGAACTATCATTGTTGTTACAGTTATAGTACATGAGAGATCTCATTAATCTATACTTGAAATAGTCTAAAACTTTCTGAAAAATTGGCAAAGAAACATACAAAGAACTGCTGGAATATAAGTAGAAAGGTCATTGACTGGAAGACAGTAGGAAATAATCAAAATAACACAAGCTTATAGTCAGATAACTTGAGTTCAATTCCTGACTCTCATTCTAAGGATTAATTAATGTCTCTTTATATCTTCTCCCTTTCATACACACACACAACCCACAAACCATAAATACACCTTATATATTTAGTGTCAGTAAAGCATAGCTGGAAAGCTAAATTAGTCCCGTCACCTCTTTTTGTACTTAAACTTTTATCTTTTATTGGAAAGCTTTATTCTTTTTTTTTTTTTTTTTCATTGTCTGCATGTTGCTATAAAGCACAACAGGTTTGAACAGAACTTCAGGCTAAGAAGGACTAGGAAAAACAATTAGAAATCAACTTCTGAAAATCAGTCAAAGAAAACCTAATGGACCAAAATGGTCTCATCAACTGATCAAGGGGATGGTGTTACAGCAGGCAACATTTTGTTCAGTTATGCATGTGGTCACCCTGAGTCAAGGGGCAACTCCACGGCAATTAACAACAACATGGGTGCTTTATTGCTCCAGTGGTAGTTTTGTATTGTGACAGAGACTGTGTGATTGCAAAGCCTAAAATATTTGCTACCTAGCTTTTATGGAAAATGTTTGCTGACCTCTAGGTTAATAGGAACTCAAGAAACATTAGTTCTCTCA